>NC_142812.1:4821214-4860251 GCF_049724085.1 Artemia sp. Qi Xiang Cuo | reverse complement strand
TTTCTCCATAGATTTGGTTCCAGCAAACAATCTTGAACTGGATGACATGAAATTAGGCACCAATACCTAATGTTATCTAGAAGACCGGGGATCAAGGATGGCCGAGGACTCA
Source organism: Artemia sp. Qi Xiang Cuo (assembly GCF_049724085.1). Taxonomy (NCBI): domain Eukaryota; kingdom Metazoa; phylum Arthropoda; class Branchiopoda; order Anostraca; family Artemiidae; genus Artemia; species Artemia sp. Qi Xiang Cuo. The sequence continues at coordinate 4,860,139 of NC_142812.1, read as the reverse complement.
CTCAGAGCCTGTAAGGTCAACTGTATGTGGATCCGCAAGCAGATGAGACTAAGAATAAGCTTGGAAGATCCCATTTTGTCCGATGTTAAGATTTTGGATCCCTGCGTTGCACTTGGATCTGAAGAGGTGTTCATTATTTGCATTCTCGTGCGCTTTTCTACCCTTCTGGGAAGCGATGCAACGATTGCAGAACGCAACAGAGAAAGCATTGACCGTCAGCTGCAAGAGCTCAGGTTGAGCCGATCTGATCTTGGTCAAGATGGGGTTGACCACCCATCTGGTTTCTCGAAGAGTATTTTGCATCTAAAGAACGATATTGGCGAAAAAGTTTGCTGATCTGTCGATCTTTATGTTGTACCTCTGTTGTCTTCCCCATATAAGCACTGCTGCAAAGCGACAGTTCTCTTTCCTGTCGCATATGAAAACTAGACTGCGTAACGAGCTGAACACCGGGAAGTTAGTGCATTGATGATGACCAAACAACTAGTTGGTAAAGCCACTTCCTGGAGTATTCCAAGTTATTTACCGGATAAAGCTATCAAATGGATAAAAGCAGGTTTTAATAAAGAAGATCCTTGTTATGCTGAACCAGACAGCTCACACTCCAACACTGAATACACTACTGGCTTTGATGGGGTGAGTATTTCGTTGCTTCTATGCATTCCAGCTCCAATACAAAGGTTCAGCTCGTAATTTTTCCTCGTACCAAAGATAATTCATCTTTTTTTTCCTTTCGAAGAGAACAATTGTCTTTTCTCATTAAATCGTAAAGATATGAGAGGGAATTGTTACTTGATTGATAAAAATAAACCAATGACTTATGTTACGGTAGATACTAGGCCAAAACTTTGGAATGAGTTTCAAGAACAGATTAAATAAAAATAACTTTGATCAGAAGTGAGGTTTGAAGATGTACTTTAAGGAGCTAAAGGATTCCAATAAGCTTTTCTTTAAGGCACGAGAGGATTTCGAGTTGTTATTTTTTTTCAACTCGATCTTATAAGGTTGATATAATTTTCAATATTACGAAAGAAAAAACTTAATGTTTCTTCAAGAAGAATCAGATTGTAGAGATTATTAAAAGATTCTTAGATTATTAAGATTTCAGAAAGTTTCCTGTTTATTTTGTAATATTGGTCTTTTTCTTAATGTTTAGAGTTGTGAGTTTCTAGTTTTTAATGGCTCAACTTCTTGTAATGTTCCCTTATTTTGTCGTGGTTTTACTATACCCTCTGTTCCTGTTTTCGATGGTTGGGTATCACTGTTACTAAATCAATTTCTAGCCATCGCCAGTACACTGTTCGTGATATTAAAAATGAAATTCAAATTGTTTTTTCTAAGATTGCTACCAATCGAGGGAAGTATAACAGAATAGAACTGGGTAGGCTATATTCTACTTTTTGTGACCATTCTGTCCTTTACCTTTCTGGTCTTTCCCCTTTTAAAGAAGAAAGATGTTAAGCATATCCGGTCTTTTTATTTCAGATATTGTAAATTTTTACTTTATCTCCCCCCCCCCCTTGGCATAGTAGTGGTAAAATAATTCTTAAGTTTGAAGTCCTCGATGTAACAGGAAAGTTGGCCGTGCTGCGTGGAAGGCTTTTGGATTCATCTTTTTGTCGTTTTTTGCCTCATTATCCTTTGGTCCGTTTGTTTTGTTAATTTCATTGTAGAGTATTTTACTTCAATTTTTCTCTTTTTTTCTTGTCTTTCTCACAATGTATGACATGGGTTATAAGTACATTATTATTATTATTATCATTATTATTAGGGAAATAACTGAGAAGAGCCAGGTAACTAGAATAGACCTAAAAATTGCAGCGTAAGTGAATTTAGTTGTTTTGGTCGAGATTCAGTATTGCCATGGGACATGTTTTATAGTTTTTCAAAATTCTTGCTTTAGGATTCCCAAATAGGAATTAGAGAAAAATATCTCTTTACATTGGAACAGATTTCCCTTCAGCCTCTAAAGATTTCCTTTCAACCATCAAGGAAGATTTTATACATCTGAACCTGCATGTCAACGTTGAAGGTAGATCTGTTGATAGTATCTGTGTCTTTTGCAGGGTTTAAGCAACAGGCGGAATTTATAATACCATGACTCGGATCAGTTGTGACTTATCAACCAATATCATTATATCAACCAATCAAATCAACCAATTATGACTCGGATCACTTGTGACTTATCAATCAATATCATTATATCAACCAATCAAATTGTTGTGTTTTTACGCCAATCTTGTTTGCCAAGACCTGAAGAACCATAGTAGTGATAATTGTTTTTTTCTTCATTCGAAAACATCGCAGCATTTACTTGAGAATTATAAGCAAGCGGTCTAGTTTAAACCTTGTGTGCAAGACGAACGTGGCTGGCTAATTGTCGGTACCTATTGCTTTAGATTAGAAGTTGCCAGAAATTGTACTCGGATCATCAAAATTTAGCGTGGTTTCTAACAAAACAGGTGGAATGTTTTGAAAATATGATTTGTGAGAACTTGAAATTCATTCCCCTGTTGCCCTTTTGAAAACTGTAATATCATAACCTAAGTTGTATAGAGCTGTATGTGAGTGACCAAGTTTGATGTCTAGTGATTGCTTTAGACCTCGGCAAAATTAAAGTGCAAATACCCCTTTTCTTTTTGTATGATCTACCAACTTATTTTACTTCTGTAAAAAGGTTTGCTTTGTGTTAGTTAAATACAATTCTTTAAAGCAGATTTCTGGTCCGTCAAGTTTGGTAATGCTCATAATTTAGGAATACTGCATGATTTTAACTTAAATTAAACAAAAATACAGTGAAAACTTTTTTGCTAGATAATTCAGCCCTACAATTGCCTTAAGTAGCTCAGGGCTACTTGTAAATGTTCAGAAAACGGCAAGATAGAGGAGTCGTTAAGAAAATTTAACCACATGACCACCAGTTGGCTGAATGGTTAATGTGATCGACGTCTTTTGTTCTAGATACTGGAATCTGGTGGAGGAATCTGTTAATGAAGACTGAACTTAACAAATTTGTTTTGCAACAAACTACATCTTTTTATTTTACCTTCCATTATCTTGCGAACTTCTATCTAAGCAACGTAATTTGCCATTCTATCTCCTTACATCATAAGTTGCGCTATGGGGCGAAACTTACAAAATTTGATAGAAAATGCACGAACTAAAAAATTGATAGTTCCTGCCTGGTATTGCGAATACATTTTTAGTCTGGGAATTGGGATTTCTGTCAGGTTTGCACATGGTCTTTAAGGAAAATCCTATGTGTCTGAACTTAAGATGCAATTACACGATGCGCAAAACCGTGCAGAGGTGATCATACGTTTTTCCATGCAGATTGAACAATTTTATTTTCAAGTTTAAGACCATGTAGGTCATCTTAGGTTAAAATAGACATTTCTTTACTGCAGCCGTTCAGACCTAGCCACACCCATAAATCTTTAATAGCTACCTAAGATCAACGACTCGCATCTTTTTCGCGTAACTAACGCCATTATCGAAGTGAAAATGAGTCTCGATGATTGGTCCTTTACTTTCCAACTTAAATAGGTAGCGGTATTTATATAAAATTTCGCTCTGTTGACATCCTCATGACGATATCTTTCGGTCATCTATTGAAATTGAAAAGCACTAAATGTAATTTATATGTAGCGTTAATGTCAAAGCTGGAAATACCTGCAGAAACTCATGCAGGGAACAGACCGCAAGGTAGCATGCCTCTTGATTTTCCATGACGTGTTTTCGGGCAAGAGGCAGATTTTCCCAGGTTTAAGTATCTTTGCTAGTAGCATTCTATCGCTGCTACTTGAGAGTAACGAATGTAAACTTTAGTAAGAATGCCTGAACACGCTCTAAAAGGGGTCACAGGTTTTTTGACGAATTTCACAGGTTTTTTGGATTTTTTTTCACAGGTTTTGAAAATTCGTAGTCACAACACTGTTCCTGATCCACCCTTTCTACAACCAGATTGCAACTAGTACCTTTTCATTTAGTTTCATAAAGCCTAACCCTCAAGCAGTAGTAGTTGTAGCTAGAGCATTAGTAGTTATAGCCGGGGTCGTAGTTATAGCCCAAGGGGAGGGGTTTTACAAAAGGTTTTTTCTCGTGAGGGGGAGGGGTAACAAAATAAAACTTTAGGTGCTCACGTGGTATAGCAACGACACAAAATAAGTTAAGTGATGTAAATCCTAATGAAATATACCAAAATATGATGAAAATATAATACTATAGGAACAAAATTATGGAAACTAAAACAGGAAATTATGGACAAAACGCCACCCGGAACGTATATAGTAAATACCTAACCAGCTCTATATATTAATTATTCAATAAAAATATACATGCATGGTAGTTTATCTCGGTTTCATTGCAACTGAACCCCGTATAACTGAACCCCAAACATCGGAGGCCACGTAAAACTGAACTCCCCTAGCAACTGAACCCCCGTGTAACTGAACCCCCGAGTAACTGAACCACCGTGCAACAGAACCACCGTGAAACTGAGCCCTCGTGCAACTGAATCCCATTTAACTGAGCCCTCGTGCAACTGAACCCCATTTAACTGAACCCTCGTGCAACTCATTCCCCGTGCAACTTAACCCTGTGTAACTGAACCACCGTGCAACTGAACCACCATGCAAATCCACCACCGCACTTACGTTGGGTAAAACACAAGTTAGAATCTTTACATGTTCAAACTTGTTAGAATTATTCGCTTTTTTAAGTTTTTATATAAATTATTGTCAAGATGATCTGTAGAAATACTCTGTTTTCCTTTCACAAAAACAATGAAAATCGGACGTCACAAACTCAAATCCAGGTCTATTTCTCTTTTTTATGTCTGTTAATGGGGGTTCCTTCACCCTGTCACTTACTACAGATTTTTGCGTTTGCCCCCCTCCCCGCGGAAAATATCCCTATCTCTAATTCTACTTATAATATAATTAAAAAATGTTCTGATACAACTAAATTGTATCCCAAGACTTCTCTGGTTAAAAAAAAGGTTTTGGTAAAGGGTTTCTGGGTAAAAAAAAAGGTTTCTGGGTAAAAAATAAAGAGGTAAAAAACGATGGTAAAAAACCATCTTCAAAACTTGATACAAAAGTAAACGGATTATATCTTTTTCACAGGTTTATATTTTCGTTGAAGTCTTACTAATATAAACGTTCTCTTTATCATAATTTTGCATCCTTAGGATTGAGCCTTTTAATTCATTTTCTTCTTCATATTTTAAGTCATTATCAATTTTAGTTACAAATTGGAAATTATGGAAAGAAGGCCACCCGGAACGTATATAGTAAATACCTAACCAGCTCTATATATTAATTATTCAATAAAAATATACATGCATGGTAGTTTATCTCGGTTTCATTGAAACTGAACCCCGTGTAACTGAACCCCAAACATCGAAGGCCACGTAAAACTTAACTCCCCTTGCAACTGAACGCCCTTGCAACTAAACCCCCGTGTAACTGAACCACTATGCAACAGAACCACCGTGTAACTGAGCCCTCGTGCAACTGAATCCCATTTAACTGAGTCCTCGTGCAAATGAACCCTATTTAACTGAACCCCATGCAACTGAACCCCCGTGCAACTTAACCCTGTGTAACTGAACCTCCTTGAAACTGAACTACCGTGCAACTGAACCCCTTCGTAACTACCACCGTTCAACTGAACCCTCATGTAACTGAACCCTCGTGTAACTGAACTCTCGTGCAGCTGTATTCTGGGGAACTCTCGTGCAGCAGTATTCTCAGTTTTTCAGTATTCTGGGAGGCAATTTCATTTAGTAAAACACAAGTTAGAATCTTTACATGTTGAAACTTATTGGAATTGTTTGTTTTTTTAAAGTCATGATATAAATGCCTGTCAAGATGTTTCATAAAAAAGCTGTTTTGTTATACCAAAAACAAATTAAATAGGACGTCACAAACCATTAAACCCAGATTTTTTTCTCCTTTTTTGTGTCTTTTAATAGGGTTCCCTTCGCCCTTTCGCTGTCAACGGGTCTAGGCCTTTACCCATCCCCCAGAATATATTCTCCAAGGAAAATACCCCGCCCCCCTCTCCCAGTAAATACTTTTCTGACCTTCCTGGAAAATACCCCCTAGTGGCTGATTGGTTTCTAATTACTTTTTACTTAAAAAAGGACGGTACTTGGGCATTATATGGGCCTTTCTAAAAAGTCAAGTTTGGTCAATGCTAATGAAATAAAATAAAACAGGATGAATATATAATAGTTTATAAAAAAAATTGGGCTATATATTTCCACTTTATGGGTAGAGGGGGGGAGGGGGTGTTGGTGAAGCATAGCATATGTTAAATACGTAACCTAACCTAGGTACCTTTCCCCTCCCTCCCCTAAACCCCCAAAATACAACATTTTAAATATCGTTTAAACAATGAAAATCACGCTTTGCATTGCATTACTCTAGCCTATATAGGCCTCGTAAAATAAACCATCTGGAGGGTGTTTCGTTACTGGTTTCCTTGTAAAGGCCCATATAACACACTAGTACCCGAATAAAATAATCATTTTTGTCGAAAATAAAGTTTACCCCCACCCCTATATATATATATACTAATTCAGAGTATATATTTGCACATTAGGGATGGGGGTAAAGTTTAAACTTACCTCAGATTATTGACTTATGAATAGAGTAAACATACTACTCAATGCCTTTTTTTATGCTCTTTCCAAATATAATAATCATTTTTGTAAGAAATAAATTTTACCCCCAAAACTATATATACCAATTATGGGTATATATTTGCCCATCAGGGGGGGGGGGTAGAGTTTAAACTTGCCTCATTCACATCAGAAATATAATTTACCCCCACCCCCTTCATGTGCAAATACATACCCTGAATAGTTATACATAGGGGTAGGGGTATAATTCATTTCTGAAAAAAATGGGTAAATTCTTACCAAATCATAGGCTATTACGTACGTAAGAATATACTGACTATACGACTCAATGCCTTTTTTATGCTATTTACGAATATAATAATCGTCTCTGTCGTAAATTAATTTTATCCCCCCTCCCCATATATAACGAGTAAGGGTATCCTATATATATTAACCTGAGGGGGGTGGGGGAAAGTTTAATCTTGCCGCTCATTTACATCAGAAATAAAATTTACTCCCACCCCCTAATGTGCAAATATATACCCTGAATTGGTATAAATAGGGGCGGGGGTAAAATTCATTACCAACAAAAATCATTATTATATTTGGAAAGAGCATAAAAAAGGCATTAAGTAGTATGTTCATTTTATTAGTTAAGTAATAATAAGAACTGCGAAATATTTACCACAATTTTTAGATAGTTTATTCCTTCGATATCATTTAGAGGGAAATAAATTGTCACAAGTGCAAATTTAAAGGTAAAAAAAGAAAATTTAAAAATGCAACTCCTTTAGTTTTTCCTTCTGGAGAGTTCACAGTTAAAAGTCTAGTGTTACCAATATGAGTGCTTTCACTATGAATCAAAACTGCGTTTATTCCCATTTTAATACTTTGAAACATAAAACAAAACAGAAACTCACATCTAAAAAATTCAAATCATTCCATATAGACTGACTTCAGTGTTTCCACTTATCTTTTCAAAAAATCTGTAAAATCTTAACAATTTTCGGGAGAGAATCGGGAGATGGCTCTCAGGATTCGGACACCAGGCCTTTGACCATTGAGTCTGAGCTAAGTGGATAATTTTTTTTTACCACCAACCCCAGAGGTATTCACAAATGATAAAGAGAAAACGCAAAGTCGCAGCTCATTAGTATTTATATAACTGAAAAAAAAGTATAAAAAATAGCAAAACTTTCAGATACATATACCGTTTTACATTCATAATCTGTATCTATCGCATGGCTTTTTATGTGAGCAGCCTCCTCTGATCTTGCAGTAACTCAGCTGTGCTGGCATACGCTACTACTCCTTTTAGCCGCTTTCTGAGGGGCTGGTCAACCGTCAGTGTATCTGCTACGTTCTGAAGCTACGTTCGAAAATAGCAAGGAAAACAAGCTTTGTACAAACTTTGCTAAGTTTGGTTTCCATGGTGGTCCCTCGCACTCAAAGCCCATTTCCAGCAATCCACGGCTGTCAGAGTCACTGTTCCATCATCATTGGTACTATCGGAGTGTTCCCACCGTTCTTTGTCAATGGCACTTCTCGACCACTAATTGTACTTGTTTTCATCCTTTCTTCGCGATTTTATGTTTTATAACACAATGACAGGCCCTGGTTGACTGTATTAGTCACTTACTGCTTACCCAATCTTACTTTATCAGTAACATTCTTATGCGGCATATTTTTTAGGAATGGGACTAACTTATCAACCAGCAAAAATTGTAAATTGTTTTCAAAATGCTACAATTTTCGTCTCTGTTTCTTGTATTGGATCATTTGAAGCAAACCCCTTCAGTTCTACAGAGCAACTGCAGAAAAAGTCTAATTTTTGTCATATTTCTTTAAATTTGTAGTAACTTTGGATCATTTTAAACCTACTGAATCAGCTGGACCCACATAGTGCTAGTTCCCATCTTCTTGGTGCAAGCCAACACCTGTGGTTAGTTTATGAATTGAAAATAATTAGTTAATTACAAACCTTAAAGGTGTTTAAATGATCAAAGACAGAAAATCAATGCAACCACTGTGGAATGGATAATGGGCAATGTTCATACCTATGCCAATAAATTTAAATCGCGGTGCCTCAATTGCCTGGGACGTTGGGAAAAATTCCTAAAAGACCACAGGCAACGGTCAGGTAAAAAAAAAGAATGTCCACAAAGTAAAATGTTTCGGGGATTCAGTTTTCTGGAGATTCGGTATCTTCTTTTTTTGTCGGGAGATTGATTAGAAATTCGGTAGACCTCCCGAAAAATCGGGAGAAGTGGAAACACTGACTGACTTTCTTTGTCCAAAATCCTGAATCAATGCTATAACAAAATTCATGTTGGAAAACGTCTAGTATCTGATTGATGCGCAGCTGTTTTCATAACAGATCATGTCTAACCTGTTTATGTGTGTCAAGGGGAATCCACTTCAAGGAAATATCTTTTAAAATGTTTTATTTTGCTTCGTCTTAAGAGTGAACTGCAGTCGCGTAATTGTGTCTAAATCCTGGGAGGGGGGGGGGGAAATTCGGAGCCAATTTTCCCAAATCACTTGAAAATAATAGTGAAAACTGAAAAATGAGCCATCATGGTTGCAGTGGTAGCTGCAACCATGATGACCCACCTGACATTGATTTACGAATAGTAACTTTTATTTCGGTTTGTCTTAAAAGTAAGTTTATTGCGAAAATATATTTAGGATGAATTAAAAAAAAACTAAAATCCTTTGTAAATGGCGTCAGATCAAAATTGCAAAGTTAAAATCAGCATGGTCGAAAACCATGTTTTAAGAAGTGGGAATTACAGTCTCCCACCCTTAACAACACGGAAAAACACTTTTTCGGAGGGGTAATACTGATCTGTCTCTCGTTTTTTTTTGTGTTTTTTTTTTTGTGTTGTTTTTCACCAGGGCTAGCGAATGACTAGAACATCGCAGAGATGTTTAATGGCTCATTTTAACAGAAATCAAATTTGTTAGTGCCTTTTTCAAGTGACAGAAAAGATTGAAGGGCAAATAGCCCCCCCCCTCCCCTCCCTAAAAGCCCCCTCCCCCCAAAGTTGTCCTATAAAAATTTTGAGATAGCCATTTGTTTAACATAGTTCAAAGGTTCCATAAATATAGTTTTGATGAAAATATGACCCTCCATAGTCCCTGGGGAAGGGCTGTAAGTGGTATCAGGCCTATCAGTATCTCAGTATCGGTATCGGGCGTATTGGTATCATTTATATCGAATCGGGCATTTCGGTGCATCGGTATCGACATCCTGTGTTTTTTTTCAGTGATTTTTTAGGCATATTTATACCAATTCAGGGTATATATTTTCTAGTCTAATATATACCAATTCAGGGTATGTATCTGCATATTAGCGATTGGGGTAAAGTTTAAACTTACCTCTCATTTGCACCAGAAATAACGGTAAATTTTTCGTTGTTCATATTGACTTATGAAGAGTAAACATACCACTCGATGCCTTTTTTTTTATCCTTTTTCTGAATATAATAATCATTTCTGTCGGAAATGAATTTTACCCCACCACTATATATACCAATTCTGGGTATATATTTGCACATTAGGGGTGGGGGGATGGGGGTAAAGTCTAAACTTACCTCACAATTACATCAGAAATAAAATTTACCCCCACCCCCTTAATGTGCAAATATATACCCTGAATTGGTATATATAGGGGTGGGGTAAAATTCATTTCTGACAAAAATGATTATTATATTTGGAAAGAGCATAAAAAAAGACATCCAGTAGTATGTTCACTTTATTCGTAAGTCAATAACATGAACTGCGAAATATTTACCACAATTTTTAGATAATATAGTTCTTCGATATCATTTAGGGGGGAATAAATTGTTATGAATGCAAATTTAAACCTAAACAAAAGAAAATTCAAAATGCTACTCCTTTAGTTTTTCCTTCTTGAAAGGGGCTGTCCCCTCCTCAACGCCTCGCGCTTTACGCTAAAGTTTGACTTTCTCACATCTTTATTTTTTTTTAACAATAAAAAACTTTAGCGTAAAGAGCGAGGCGTTGAGGAGGGGACGGCCCCTTTCATATACGGAATAGTTTCTGTTCGTTTTAAGTTTTAACGTCGTTCCTTACTTTCAGTTAAAAAAAAACTTGTTTTTTATTATTTAATCATATACAAAGCCTGTCTAACCTGTTTGTTGCAATGAAAAAAATAACTACTCTAACAGCGTCCTTTGACTTTAGGGGAATACCTTTTAAAATGTTTTGTTTTGCTGCGTCTTCTAAGAGTAAACTGCAGTCTCGTAATTTTGTCTAAATCCTCTGAGGAGGAGGGGCAAATTTGGAGCCAATTTTGTACTCCTGTATTAAACGTAATCTCTTATATACTGCTAGTTCGTTTAATGCTAATGAAATAAAATAAAATAGGATGAATATATAATAGTTTAGAAACAAATTTGGGCTATACATTGGTACATTAGGGGGGTGGGAGAGGGTAAGGCATAGCATATATTATTACGTAACCTACCCTAACCTAGGTACCTTCCCGCCCCCTAAACCCCAAAAAACAACAGTTTAAATATCGTATACGCAATGAAAACCACGCTATGCATTTCATTACTCTATAGCGGTGTCTAGAATTAACCCGTCAAAACGGATTTCTTGTGACTGGTTTCCATTGCAGTATATAAAAGAGTTCGTTTAAAACAGAAGTACCGCCAATTTTCCCAAATCAATTGAAAATTACAATAAAAACTGAAAAATGAGTCATCATGGTTGCAGCGGTAGCTGCAACCTAGTGAAGAGTGAACCACAGTCCATAGTAAACAAAAGTTTAGAAGTGCATTTAGACAAAAACTAACCAGTGAAAAAAAAATTACCATCTGACTTTGATTCACAAATGGCAACTTTCATTTCGGTTTGTCTTAAAGGTAAAAGTTTATTGCGAAAAGAAATTTATGGGGATTACAAAAAAATAACTACAATCCTTTGAAAATGGCGTCAGATCAAAATGAAAATTGTACCATTATGATCAACATGGTCAAAAACCTTGAGTAAGGAAATTAAAGTTTCCCTCCTTGAGCAACAAGGAAAAACACTTTTTTGGATGGGTAGCACTGATCTGTCTCCCGTGGTTTTTGTTTTTTTTTTTTTTTTTTTTTTTTTTTTTTTTTTTTTCGCCACGGCTAGCGAAGGACAAGAACATCTTAGATAGATATTTAATGGCTCATTCGAACGGAAACTAAATTTGCTAGTGCCCTTTTTAAGTGACAGAAAAGATTAGAGGGCAATGAGCCTCCCTCCCTAAAGGCCCCCCCCACCTACATCCGGCACTTACAAATTTCGAAAGAGACATTTTGTTTATCAAAGTTCAAGGTCCAAAAAATATGCTTCTTAGGATAATATTAACCTATGTAGTCCCTGGAACCGGATTGTACGAGGCCTCAGGTGTATCAATATCGCAGCATCGGTCTCGGGCGTATTGGTATCATTTACATCGTATCGGGCATTTCGGTATATCGGTATCGGTATCCTGTGTTTGTTTTTCAGTATTTCCTAGGCTTCTTTTTTAAAGCATGTCCCGGGACGGAAATCTTTTTCAATATTAAAACAAAGAATTAAAGATCTATATCATTTTTTTGATGAAAACAAACTTATTTCATAATACTTTTTATCCTACCTACACAAGAAATGATCTTTTTTTCTTTTCACTAAAAATGGCACTTATTGGTGCCATGTCTTAAGTGCAGAAAAGCTAGGGCTAGTGGCCAACCAGAACTTTCTCAAATTAAGTGAAAATGACAGAGAAAACTGAAAAACGAGCCATATAGTAATATAAAAAGTAAAGATGTACTAAACAAACTGACATTTTTAGAAAATAAATTTCGGCGAGGGGGGGGGGCAAACTGGGGTATGGGGGAAAACTGAGGTCTGAGAGGGGTAATTGCCCCCTCTGTCCCATAACAAATTACACTCTTGACCCCAACCCCTTTGCCACTTAGTGGCTGGAGAAATGTAGGCACGTGGTTCTGGAATTACTCAAAGTTGTATATTAAAAGAAGGATTACTTATTATTATACTTACCTATTCAAATTATTTACTTGACGATTCCACTGTAATATTCTCTCCATACGTAAGATGGTCTTTTTTTTGAAATTTCGATTCATTTATAAGTAATGAGTGGCTTTTCTATATAGGGACTGGTCAAATAACTCCCTAAGCCTAAAGGCACATGGATGTTGAGCTAGCAAAATTTTCCACAAGCATGTCGATACGCAAACCTGTCCGCTTAGTTAACGTTTTTGTCGGAGCTGGTCAACTAGAGCTAGACCCCGGCGCCGCGCCGGCGGATCGACCGAACGCCACCGACGAAAGGCCCGGTCGAACGCCGTCGAAGTGTCGTAGCGCCACCGCCGGTAGAGGCGGCGGCGTTTGTTCGACTTTAAATTAATTTTGCGGCAATTCTTAATTGCGTCAACCGCAAAGTCGGAGCTTTTCTTTCTCGTGTGGTTTAGTGTTTCGATTTTCCTGATTAGAAATCAAGCAGGGCCTGCACTATCCCCGAATTTTTGGGTATTTCCCCGAAAATCTATGCGTCACCCTAAAAAAAATTTGGTTCCCTGAATCCCCGAAAATCACGCAATCACGGTGCCACGCCTAGTGAATTATCACCAGTGACTTTCCCTGCAAAATATTACTTTGTATACAATAATTCTTCACTGCTCTCTTGTTGATTAATTTTCGTCTCTTTTGTTACTTTGCATAAAAACCAGACAGATGCAATATGCAACTGCAAATATTACAATATACACAGTTCTTAATATGTTGACAAAAAAAAGTATCGTCTTTATGAAATGAGTTTAAATCTTTTCGATTGCAGTTTCCCAATCGCTATTTCTTACATCATTCGTAGTCAAGAATTTTATTTTCAAGTTGAATAGAATTGTTGAATGCATTCACTACTATACAGCTTCACCCTTTTGTTGGATTTTGAAATTGACAGCTGACAGATTGTTTCTGCAGCTGAATTGTAAGTTTGCAGATTTTTTTTTTGCTGTTTTTAGATAAGATTTTCTTAATGTTTAATACTCAATTATTGAACATCTGATAGAAAATAAAATCTTCTTTCTGGAACATTTTTTCCCCCCCCCCCCCAAAAAAAAAAAAAACAGGTTGAGACAAAATTTCGCTATAGACTAAGCTATGTACAAGGTTGGGGAATTAAAGATTGAACCGGAAGTTACCCCAAAAATATGATTCATAAATAAATTGTAAATTATTGCCTATAGGGGAGGGGGATAGGGGGCTATCATTTTTAAATGATAATACCTCATTTTTTTTATTGAAAGCAGGGATGCAAAAAAGATAATTATTTTTTTTTCATTTAAAGTGGAGACAGAAGAAAATGATATCAAATTCCCTGGGAAACCATTGAAATATTTTGAGGGCCCCCTATTAGGACTTGTTCATTGTCATGGGTATTTTGCGATTTATCATAGGCTACTGGCCTTATTTGTCTTTTGTATGTGTTCCCTTTTAATTCGATTCTTTGGATCTTATGGAATGCCATGGCGAATCTATCACTCAGTTTTCCAATAATTTGAGGTATATATGAATAATTTCGACATTTTTGTTGTTTTTTTGTACCCCTTTACTCGTACTCTCAATTTTTTTTTCAAGGAACACTGAGCTGTTTAACGTTATTTTGCGTGTTTGTTTGAACCATGTAGTGACCTAGTTAATTATTCAGTAAATTATTTTTCTAATGAATACCTGGGACGGTATCCTATCAAGGTGGTATCCAGGGGGGGGGTAGGGAGGTATTATATTTAAATGATAAGAGCTCGAAATTTTATTTATTGAAAGCAAGGATCCCAAAAAGTTAATTTTTTTTAATTTAAAGCAGAGACGGCATCCTATCAAGGTGTTATCAAGAGGGGGGGGGAGGGGGTATTGAGCTATCAAATTTAAATGAAAAACCTCGATTTTTTTTTAAAGCAGGGGTGCAAATAAGTTAATTTTTTTTTTTTTATTTAAAGCAGAGACGTTATCCTATCAAGATGGTATCCAGAAGGGGGGCATAGGGAGTTATTATATTTAAGTGATAGTACCTTGATTTTTTTATTGAAAGCAGGGATGCTAAAAAGTTGAAAAGTCGACAAAATTAACAAGATTTTCGTGAGTTATACTTGATACAGCACTTGCATGAATTTATCGTCCAAAGGGAAAGGGACATATGCGTCCAATCCGTTTTTTTTTTCTATTGATGAAACGGGTTTACTTTGAAAACATTCATACATATGTACCAGGCAGCTTCACACTAAAACGAATTGGTGTGACGAAAGCGATATCGACATCCCCACCCAACGTTGTGCTCGAGTAACAATGGCGCCCTTGGTCCAGTGCCCAAGTTACACTAAAAGGCCAGGTCATAATAAAAGCTTTCAATTTGGGAGGTTCAAGGAGGAGTCATTGACAGTCTCATGACCTCAGGGCACTAGATGTTGCAACGTTCGTACATATCTACAGTGGTTTAGAAAATTCGATTACCCCACAAATGATTACCAAAAATTTGCACAAATGTAACATTTGGAATATTATAACACTTTTTTCAAAGCTTTGAAGAAAAGTAAAAAAGTCTAAATACCCCTAACTACGCTTGAAAGCTATTTTAAAAAGAAACTCTTTGGAGATTTCCATGGAAATGACCATAGCAGAAGCTTTGAGCCTGGGTGGGGATCAAAGAGAAGTCTAAGTATTTTGACCACAGGTGACTTATTGTTGCGACTTTCTTAAATTTGGTAATTCTTGTATCCAAAAGAGCAGCCAAAAGCTATAAAAAAGCAGCAGTTCAGCCTTAGCAGTTCAGACATATATTCTATAAAGAAGCCAAAAAAAAACTTTAAAATGCATTTTTTTTTTAAATTATAATTAAAAACCAGTTTTTAATACAAGAAGGCTTCTTAGGAATCCAAAAGAGCCAAAAAAAAAAAACTATCAATATCAAAGTCGCCCATTTCAACTGTTTTAAATGTGACAAAACAAATATAGGCAAAGGGCATTATGAAAAGATTAAGCTTCTAAGTTCAAAGTTATATTCAAAGTTTTCTCCCAGATAACTGACGAATTTTGTGATACGGTATTTGAAGTTTTATATGCAGTAATGCTCGATGAAAAAAACTACTAATTTTGATAATTCTTTATGTTAAGAATACATAGCTAATAAATACTTCAACTACTCGTATTATGCAAGGGTTCTGAAACACCACAGCCATTTCGTTCCTACCAGTTTTCTACTTCTCTTGATAAATAACGAAGAAGACCAGTTTCCAGCCAGCGACTTGTGAATTTTTGAACTCATGAATAGGCTCGAATCCGTTGTAAATTGAAGCTGTGATTTGAGAAAGACTGATGAAAACATTAATGTTTGCGGTCAACATTGATCGCGCCGGCGGCGCGCCGCCGACATCTTACCAGCGGCGGGCCGCCGGCGTCTTACCGGTGGCGCGGCGCGGCGTGCTGTTTTTTGCCCCGCCGCCGCCGGTCTCCCCTCATCGGTGCGGCGCCGGGATCTTACTAGAGCTACTCTCTTAAGTGCTACTAAATTTAACTTTTTTAAACAAACATTTATAAAACCCTTAAAAAACAAAAAAACAAAAACAAACGACAGTATGTTTTGATTTTTCTTTCCACTCTTAAACTTATTTTTTCCTTCAATTATTGTACGGCTTCTTCGTTCAGGTGCTTAATAAGGGTAGAGGCGTCTTATCTCCCCTAGATTGGAGTTGATTAGAAATCATATAAAAAATAAGTTTCCAACTGAAATCAAGGAGCAACATTAAAACTTAAAACGAACAAAAATTATTCCGTATAAAAAAAAAATCATGGCAGCGCTGTTCATACGGAAAAAAAAAAATAATACATTGTGCCAACATCGTTCTTTACTTAGGTTACTATGATTACTAAAGAATTTCGGTTGGATGAAAAGGAGTATTATTGTTTGTATGGATTGAAATTCTGCGAGACCTTTGATTTTCTACATAACTGAAGCCATCACACTCTTGCCATTTACCCGTGCCCCAGCCATTTAAACATTTGCCTCTCAATTACTTGGACTATCTGTCTTGGCTTTTCTCTGTCTACAATTACCCAGCCTAGTCTTGATGCAACCTATGCAACCTATTGCCCAAAATACTTGATAACTTCAATTCAAAATCAACGGACTCGGTCGAGGCCAAGATGGTACTTGTCCAACTTGTCCAAGATGGTACCAGATTTCTTTAGATAATTTTTGCTTGTCCAGTCCTAGTGATTGGAGCCACCAGCTAAGTCTGCTTATGGTGGAGAGCAGCACAGGTGAGTCAAATAACAAAATAATAAAGGGATGAAGTTCCTGCTTAGCCTTTGCTGGTCCATACTAGGGCGTCGCATAGACGTTTCAGCTGCGGAATCTTTTTTGCAGGGACAAGTAGCAAGCTTGTCACCCAACCTTGCTGTGGGGAGAATCAAATGAAGCCTAAGTATATTTGCGGTCAATACTTGTCAATACACACCCAGTGCAGCAATGTTCTAAGTGTGTGGTGACTTCAAGAATGTACATCCTCTACCGAAACAACTAAAAAGAATACATTAAACTATACATTTCTGTTTAGTGAATTTTCACTTACATGGGTTAAAGATCCAAGATTAAACCGGTTAAAACATTGACATACAGTCAGGGGTGCAACAATAGGGAAGATGGAGTGTTTTAATGTGGGGAGGGGGAAATCCAAGGTGTTACCGCCACGTTTCAACACCTTGCAAATTTACCTTGGAGATTTAGCTTGTGTGTCTACATTTGTCGGCGTAGTGGACGGTTTTGTCGACACATTCTTGAAATCTCTCCTCCGAGCTTAAAACTGTAGCTGCACCCCTCTGTCCATTGTGCCTAGCATGGATTATTTAGTTAGACACCATATAATATGAATGTAAAGTTAAGTTTTCACATTAATATCTGAATTATTAAAATTCAAAATCCAGCTATTGAAATTTGGCTTTGAATAATCAAATTCAATAAACATCCTTTACTTCTTTCAATCAAATTTTCGCGTATTTTTATTAATATAACTAAACCGGTTTCTTTGATTTAATTTTTTTCTGATGCCACTTCCGCAAATATCTACCATTTCGTTTGTGTGCTTGCTCAGAAGCTGCTGATCAGAAAAGATAAAGAAAGTCAAACAATTCTTGTAATGATTATCCACAGTAAACTACTTAGGTTATTCTTTACTGTGTAATAAACCAGGAAAAAACACGTGAGTATGAATATGGGCAGAGAATGGGGGGTTTAAATTTTATGTAATGCCTTTTTTTCGGAGGGAAATTTATCGGCAAATTATATCGGTATCGTATCATTACGCAATTGACATATTGGAATCGCTAGGGGACCAAAAAAATCCATATCGGTCGGGCCCAGCCCAAGATCACCACCAAATTTGCAGCGTTTTTTTTAACTAAAAAACCAACATTATAACAAAAATGATGAGTTTTTTCTTACAATCATTAGTGGTGCAGCAACACGCATATATACTATGCACGCATTATATTATACTACGGAATTACTGTGTTGACACTCAGTGGGGTAATCGTCAAAAACAAAATCAATTTCTGTGGCCAAATCCTTAGTTGAAGCATAACTGGTAAACTTAGATGTAAACAGTAAAAATCGAACATCTAAATGTTTAGCAAATTATGTGTTCTACCCAATTAGTCACAACTATAGGTGAAGACAAGTGGCTCAATAGGCCCGACCAAGGCTTCTTATTTCTCAAGTAAACCTATGTCTTTTAAAAAACAATTGAGGCACATGAAAGCAAATATTTTGCATAATTGATCCTAATATGTTGGATTTTTTTCTAATATTATAATTATTTTTTACTCTTTCCATATTTTCGGTAGACTCCAAGTATTTTTTGAAAAATTTGCGTTTATGTCTACTATTTTCAAACTGCCTCACCGACAAGAAGCAAATATATTTTAGGCTAAACAAAGGATATTATCGTTTTAATTACGCTGTGTTTTGGGTAGTTCGGATTAATTTCATCTGCTACATTTTATTATCCCTCTCAGAAAATAAAAAAAGATTTGAACTAATGACAAAACAATTTACTTAGTTATTTTTTGTTTTAGTTAGTTATTTAAAATAATTTTGAAAAATGAAAATATGTTGCAAGAAACATTAAGAGCGAAATTAAAATCAAAAACTAAGCAAATTTAGTATTTTGGCGAATCAAACTTAAAGCACAAAGTGACTAGCCTACCTTGAATAAATAAATGGAACTTGAATGATAAGAAAAAGTAAGTCAACCGGAAGAAAATTTGATATCCCAATGACTGAATAAATGGAACTTGTCACGCATAGAAATTGAAAGAATTACTAAAGTATATTTTAAAACAAGAAGAAATTATAACAAACAAAAACGTGGCAAACAGCTTCATAAACCTTTTTCAAACAGTTTGCGGTAACGAAGTGTAAGTAAGGTACCATGCTTTCCCTTTTTCATTTTAGAATAATTTTTCAATCTAACTCCCTTATATTTTCTGACCCTGAAAACAATATTTCAATTTCAGAAAACAAATTAAAACTCACGGTCCAGCTGTATAAAGCAACTGCTATCTCAAAATTACACTGAAGGTAAAACGTGTTCAAATAAAATTCTTTAATCCGATTCACAATTGAATCATTAATGAAACGGCATAGTCTTATAGACATTAGATGGCCGGCGTTTACAGCCCTGGCAATTACCCACCCCCACCCCCTGGAAAATACTCCCTCGGAAAATACCCCCCCCCCAACCCGTGGAAAATGAAACTTTCTAAATTGGGGAATTTTATTTGAGTTTCATTTTTTTAATTTCCGTTGAGGGAAGGAGTTTTGGTACTTGTGTATACACTCACTCAAGTTTGCGCAGCGTAAAACTTGAGAACAAACGGGTTTCTTCATTAGTTTTTTTTTCAGCTTAGCGAGAGACAAGACAAAGACAAGTGACAGAATATAATTTTGTTAACTAACAAAAAATAATAAAAAAAAATGTAATTTTCCATTTCAGTGTTTTTTCCAAGTTTTTCCTCTTATTTTCATGACCGTATTTACAAGTATTAAGTACTATTCTAAGGTTAATGTAAGTGTTACATTTAAGTGCTTTATGATGAACGCTGATCAAAGTTTATGTTATTTGTGCCTTTCATTTATGTTATTTTACTGTGTTAATTGCCGTATATTTGGCCTTAAAATACACTGATCTATCTATCTATCTAATATTTTTAAGGTAATTTAATATTTATTTATAAGATAACCAACAAACTAAAGAAAAAAAACCGGTTTATTCTCGAGTTTTACACAGCGTAATCACTTTCGACAACTAAAAAGGGCACTAGCCCTTTGAATTTCCAATCGAATGAGCTTTTTTGAAGTTTCTACGACAACGCCTTCTTTAAAAACCTTATATACCCCAAGGGCATAACTTAAGCCCTTGCCCTGTGGGCTGTGGGAGAGCTTCCCCTTCAAAACATATTTTCTATGTGGAAATCAACTACGCTGAACAAAATGGCTATCTCAAAATTTGGATTGAATGTGTTTGGGGGAATGATAGGCATGGAGGGGGGCTAGTTGCCTTCCAATCACTTTCGACTATTAAAAAGGGTACTAGCTCTTCGAATTTCCAATAGATTGAGCCTGTTTTGAAGTTTTTACGACAACGCCTTCTATGAAGAACCTTATGTGTCCCCAGGACATAACTTAAAACCCTCGCCCTGAGGGTTTTGGGGGAGTGTCCTCCTCAAAACATATTTTCTATCTGGAAATCAACCACGCTAAACAAAATGGCTATCTCAAAATTTTCATTGGTTGTTTCTGGGGTAAGGTTGGGCGTGGGGGGGGGGCTATTTTCCCTCCAATCAATTTTTACTATTAAAAAGGGCCATCGAACTCACAATTTCCAATCGAATGAGCCCCTTTTGAAGTTTCTACGACGGCGCCTTCCATATGAAGTGCCCAGCTCTAAAGGAAAAAATAATAAATGGTACATTGTGCCAACATCGTTCTTAAATGCCCTCAGGGCATAACTTAAAACCCTTTCCCCGAGGGTTGTTGGGGAGTATCCTCCTCAAAGACATATTTTATATCTGGAAATCAACTACGCTGAACAAAATGGCTATCTCGAAATTTCGGTTGGATGTGTATGATGGGCGTAGGAAAGGGGGGCTTAGTTGCCCTCCAATCACTTTCGACTATTAAAAAGGGCACAAGCCCTTTGAATTTCCAATCGAAGGAGCCTTTTTTGAAGTTTCTACGACAACGCTTTCTATAAAAACCTTATATGCCCCCAGGACATAACTTAGAACCCTTGCCCTGAGGGTTAGGGGGGAGTGTCCTCCTCAAAAACATATTTTCTATCTGGAAATCAACTACGCTCTATTTTCTATCTGGAAACCAACTACGCTGAACAAAATGGCAAAATCTCAAAATTTTGATTGGATGTGTTTGGGGGAATGATGGGCTTGGGGGGGGGCTAGCTGCCCTCACATCACTTTCGACTATTAAAAAGAGTACTAGCCCTTCGAATTTCCAATCGAATGAGCCTTTTTTGAAGTTTCTACGACAACGCTTTCTATACAAACACTATATGCCCCCAGGGTATAACTTAAACCCCGTGCCTTGAGGGTTGTGGAGAAGTGTCCTCCCCAAAAACATATTTTATAGCTGGAAATCAACTACGCTGAACAAAAGGCTATCTCAAAATTTTGACTGGTCGTGTTTGGGGGAATGATGGGCGTGGGGGGTCTAGTTTCCCCCCAATCACTTTCGACTATTAAAAAGGGCACTAGAACTTTCAATTTCCAATCGAATGAGCCCCTTTTGAAGTTTCTACGACGACCCCTTCTATATGAAGTGCCCTGCTCTAAAGGAAAAAAATAATACATGGTACATTGTGCCAACATCGTTCTTATATGCCCTCAGGGCATAACTTGGTCCCCGAAATAGGTCCCTGTTCTGTCCCTGATATAGGTCCCTGTCCTGTAAATAGACACCACCTAGTCTGCTCTTAGTTATTACACCTCCAGTGTTTTTATGATAAACAAGGAAACACACTAATTGTCCTCGAGGTTCAATTCATAATCAAACAGTTCGTGGTAACGAAGTGTAAGTAAGGAGCGACCCGGCTCAATGGTAACCGAAACTCTAAAAAACGGAATTTTGATACCAATAGATACATCAAAAGGATTAGATTTCGATGCTTATTTGAAATATATAAGTTTAATCAAGTTTAGTCTTACTAATCAAAAGTTAAGTGCCTGAAAAATTTTGGCTGACTTTTGAAAAAAGGGGGAAAGACCCCCTAAAAGTTATATAACCTTAATAAAAATCACACCATCACATTCAGCGTATCAGAGAACCATACTGTAGAGGTTGTTTTCAGGGGTGATTGTATCGACCCAGTGGTCCTAGAATTTCTTGGGAGGGCTCATTGGAATGGAAATTAAAGTTCTAGTGCCCTTTTTAAGTGACAAAAAATGGAGGGCAGCTAGGCCCCCTCCCACGCTCATTTTTTACCAAAGTCACCCGATCAAAATTTTGAGATAGCCATTTTTTTTCACTATGTTCGAAATTATGATAAGTATGTTTTTTAGGATGACTTAACCCCCCGAAGTCCCCGGTGGGAGGGCTGAAAGTTATGAGGTCTACCCAATATTAACATATAGTATTGGTTATTGGGAAGTATACAGACGTTTTCAGGGGGGATTTTTTCTGGTGGGGTGGGGGAGGGGTGGGTCGAGGGTTATGTGGGAGGATCTTTCCATGAAGGAAGTTTTCATGGGGGAAAGGACATTGCTATGAAGGGGACACCGGATTTCCCAGCATTATTTGAAAAAAGATCAGAAATTAAATTAAAAAAAATAACAAGTTTTTCAACTGAAAGTAAGCAGCAACATCAAAACTTAAAACGAACAGAAATTATTCCGTATATGAAACGGGCTGTCCCCTCCGCAACGCCTCGCTCTTTACGCTAAAGTTTGACTTTCTCACAAATCTTTTTTTTTAAACAATAAAAAACTTTAGCGTAAAGAGCGAGGCTTTGAGGAGGGGACATCCCCTTTCATATACGGAATAATTTCTGTTCGTTTTAAGTTTTAACGTCGTTCCTTACTTCCAGTTAAAAAAACTTGTTTTTTTTTATTTAATTTAACAGTAAGGAACGTGAGAATTTTAATAACCTACTGTTTCAAGTAACGCTGCTATGTCAGGGAATCAAAACCTCAGTATTTATGAATAACTACCTATTGTAAGGACTCAAGAAATATTGATTCTTTGCTATACCAGGGTGTATCGAAATAGAAAGGTCATTAAGTCTCAAATTTCTACCTGGAATTTGTTCTGGTGTCTGTTCAAAAGACAATTGTCTATTCAATGGATGTGCTACAAGAACTGGTGCTGAATAAAAACTCACCCTGGAAGCACAAGGAATCATTGCAAACTATTTGTGTGCGCACCTCTGTTTAATTTTGAAAACCACACTTAATTTCAAAGCAGGGGAAATTGAAATCCTTAATCATACAAGAAAAGAGTTGGCCCAAATTAATTATAAGTAAGCAGAACGTCGCTGTCGCGGCCGGCAGCAGCCCACCCGCGGCTTTACGATACTTTGGAGGCAGCTGACCTGGCTTCTCGTTGATGGTGTTTGATGCAGTTGCTGGTACGGGGCCGAGGTTAATATCCAATATTGGAAGTGCCGATTAGACCAGGTAAGCCCCTCTCAAAATTTCGGTCTTGGGCGCCCATGGGTAAAACTCCCCCTAAACTAAAAGTAATCCTAAGGAAAATAACGCCATCATATTCAGTGGACCAGAGAACCCTATGATTGAAGTTTTAAACTCCATCGTCAAAAATGTGGACTTTTACTATTTATGCCGGGGGGCATATCACGGATGTGTGTTAATTTTTTTTTCAAGGGGTGATTATATCAAAATAATGATCCTAGAAGGTGGAAATTGGGTGCATTCGAACGGAAGTTAAATGTTATACTGACCTTATTATGTGAAAAAATTATTGGTGGGCAACAAGACAAAAGGCCATTTTTTCCCCAAAATTATATGATCAAAATTTTGAGATAGCCTTTTTTTTTCAGTATAGTTTAAAGATACTTTTCATGTTGAATCGTCCGCAATCAATTTTACAGGGAGGGGATTCTCAGCGAGAATTGAACTGCCTGGATGGAATTTGACAAGGGAGGGGGTGAACTTTTCGTTGGATCAAATATCCACGGAGGAGTTTTCCATAAGGGGAGGGTATATTTCATAGAGAGTGAGCCAGATTTACCGGCATTATTTAAAAAACGAACAGAAATTATTCCATATATGAAGGATTGCCCCTTCCTCAATATCTTACTCTTTACGCTAAAGTGTGACTCTTTGTCCCAATTTTTTAAGAGCGTCTACCGAAACACAGGAGACATTTAATTAGAATAAGAAGCATTTTTAAAAGTACTAATTTTATTTTAATTTTTCATGCACAGTGAGCCAAATTCGAACGTGCATCAGTTGAAAAACTTCCGGAAAAAAACAACAAAAAAACAAGTTTTTTTTAACTGAAAGTAATAGCGACATTAAAACAAAACGAACAACAAATTATTCCGTATATGAAAAGGGCTATCTTCTCCTCAACGCCTCGCTCTTTAGGCTAAAGTTTTTATTGTTTTAAAAGGTAGAGTTGTGACAAAGAGGCAAACTTTAGCGTAAAGAGTGAGGCGCTGAGGAGAGGACAGCTTTTTTAAACAGTAACGTGCTAGTTTTTCACCATAATAACTAAAGTTTGATCCTCTAACGCGTCTTTTTGTGAGTTCTCTTTTTAAATGCCAACACAAAGTCTTTGCCGGCTTTGTTATTCAGCAAGATCTATTAGTAAATTCATTTTGCATGTTTGTTAGGGACTGTGTTTGGGTCTCTTAGGAGGGTGTGAGTAGTATATAACTGTGACAGCGGTGATTATGAAATTTGGAAGAGATCTGATGGGTAATCTAACTATATACTTTTTATTTTCTGTTTTATTTCTTTCCTATAAGTTGTGATGCTTGCTGAATTCTAAATGAAGAAAATCTCGTCGATGAGATCTTGGTAACTTGTAAGAGTTGGCACTTGCGCTAGTGACGAAGAAAGTCACCAATGCCATCTGCTATTTGACGTCTATTAAGTTCTGTTGGTGTAATTATAAGGCAATATTAGCATAGTAACAAGTGCTGGATCTCAATATCTGAAACTAATAAATTTGCAAGTTAAAAGAAAGAAAACAATAGCGTAAGAATGAAATAAAACGCTTGATGGAAATATGGATATCTTAATGACACTAGCATCAATTTTCAGTCCCAGTTTCCACAGTTTCTAGAAATTTTCATTTGACCTCTAATTAGGCTACTATGTATTTATATGACCCGGATAATCCTCTCAATAGTATCTTTATAAAACAATGAATTAGGTTTTTAATCCTTTGTAACGGCTTAGGCTAGTGGCAAACATGTTTTCTTGCTTACTATCTGGACTCTACATTTTTAAAGCAACTGGATACCCTGTGGTTAATTTCACCTATTTTAATTGTATGTTTGTATTTAGCACTTCTATTTTGTTCAATTTTTCGGTTATATGTGTTTTCAAGTTTTGTCTTGAGTCGTTCGTGAAGTTGCTAAACACTCTTAGTGGGCAATAGTCAAAGAATAAAAAAAAACTATGTTTTTTTTGGGCGAAGGGGTGGTGCGATTTGCCCATGTCTCCTGCTTACCATCTCGGAATATTTCATCTGTTTAAAAAATAATACGGATTCGCTGATCCCTTTACCAAAGCACGGTAGTAAGATGTGTGTGTTTACGTAACATAAATTGTGTGCTTTTTCAGGCGTGGAGAAACCTCACCGTAATATGAAAGAAGCGCAAACTTAAAAAAAGAAGAATGTCTATAAAAATAATCTGAAAATCGGAAATGGCAGCAGGATCTTATTTAGGAGAGAAGAAGAGACTCAGCGACACACAAGGTGATACCAATGGCTAACGGCGAAGTAGTAAGTAAGTAGTAAGTATGACGGCACTAGACCCTTAAGGTCCGAACCGGCGGTGCTGATCAATTCTATGTCACACAAATTCTATGTCATTTCAAAAAAGAAAATAAATCAAATTCAAATAACGCATTCTTTTTAGCATAAAGAAGACAAAATCTTACAAATTAAAATTAGCATGATTCCACTCCTCTAAGTTATCAAACTTAAAACTGAAACTATTGTTGGTTTATTGATTACTGCTACTACTAATAACAACTCACCGTAGCACCAAGCCGCCTGAAGCCAACGTTGCTACGCATAGTCCTCCTCCAGCCCCATCTATTCAAAGCCTCCCTCTTTAAAACCTCCCAGAAAGTTCCCATCTCCCTTAAATGTTTCTTTATGACATCCTCTCACCCTTATTGCAGACAACCTACTTTCCGCTTAGCTGTATACGGTGGACCAAAAAGTGCAATCTGTCATGTTTCATCCGCAGAACGTGCCCTAGCCATCTCAACCCCTCTCTCATTATAGCCCTAGAAAACAAGATTGAACCGCAGTTTTCGCACAGCCTACTGTTTGACAAACGGTCAGTCAGCCAGGTACCCAAAACAACCTCAGGCAATTTTTCTGGAAAAAATCTTGCAAATCTTCATCCACTTTTAGGAGCGCCCATGCTTCAGAACCATATTTGACCACTGTCAACACTGTAGCTTCCAATGTTTTATTCTTGGTTTGCAGACTTATTTTCCTATTCTTTGAAAAAAAATTTAAACTGTTTAAAAACGCTCTGATCCTTGGCTATTCTACTTTTAACATCTTTACTGCTCCCGCCGTCTTTACTAATACTACTACCAAAGTAAGTAAATCTGTATACCTGATCATAGCACTAATAGTGTACATTAAGTACAGTGCTACCCAGATGAAATTTGGCGTCAAGAGGCTTTAAGAAAGGCCGCAAAAGCTAGAAAAGCTTTCTTCCTCGACTCTCCGTTAAGTTATAAGTGGTTTTGTGAGATTCTAACTCGTTCTTACTGAGAAAACGTTGTTGTTCATATAGAAAAAATATTTGCTTTACACATTTCTTCTGCAAAATTCACTAGTCCTAAGACCGTTTAAGTCTTAGCCTCTTTTTTTTACATTGCAGGGTTGGTCAATTCAGACCAACTCCGGTCGGTTCAGTCTTTTAGATCTTTCAAAATTACTGTAAGAATCTGTTCAATTCTGAAAAAAAGATTCAAAAATCTTTTACAAAAGAAGATTCGGGTATTTAAACCTAAAAATTCTTAGCAAGTATTTTTACTCATCTATAATGCGAAAAACTGAGTATATATAATAAAAAAAAGAAAAAAACTTTTATTTGTAATACAAAAAAATAAACTTAAAAAAGACAGAAAGAAAACATGAGAATTGTATTAGATGATTAATTTTTACTGACATAACTTAAATAGAAAAAAAATTAACGCAGCAACAAATTTAACCAATAGCAATTCGAGCAACTTGCACAGGGATATTAAATACTTCAAGTACCAGCAAACTGTACAGCTCTCCGGACCACAACTCAATGTACATCTCTTCAAAACAAACATTTTAGAATGAGCGGCAAGAACCTGTGAAGGGTCACTGCGTCTAATTAAAAAAAACTGGTTGATGAATATTTTTTACTGCCATACTCACCATTATAAAAAAATAATTAAGTGAAATTAGTTTTTATTATAGTTTACTATTTTGTAAAAAGATTTACTGTTGATTTTTTTTTCAGATTGTTTATTTATAATTTTTAGTAATCATTGTACAATTATTTTTAATGCAATAATAATTTTAAAGTGTTGCTGCTAAATTGCCTGACTTAAATTTAGAGAGAAAAAATTACTAAATATTCAAAAATAGACCGGACAGATGAAAAATCGAATAACATGTTAAAATAGTCTATTCTAACCCCTATTTGTGGTTACACCTAACTCGAACATGTAAGTTTTTTTCTAAATGTGTTCAAATTTTCACTTACTTACTTGGTTCGTTATAAAGTTCGATAACTCAGTAAATTACTTACACGTTAATAAGTAATTAGTAACGTTTAGTTTAGACTTAGAGATGATGTAGACAAAGTTTTAAGAGAAGAAAAATGCGGTTTTAGAAAAGGGTAGAGGATGTGTCGACCAAATTTGTATTCCTAGGTTAATAATTGAGAAGTGTCTGTGTCATGTCCACAATTTTATTGATTGTGAGCAAGCTTTGAATCCGTTGATAGAATAGCTTCAGATTAGGTATTATCGTTTTATGATATCACATAAAAAATAATTGAAATTATTATATATATTTAAGGAAAAAAAAAAATAAATAAATAAACACAAACAAACACAAAATAGAATATTAAATTATCGGCCCGAGAATAAAATACGGAAACGACAATAGAAAAACAGAAACACCAGAAACAAAACCGTATAAAAATTCTAGAATTATTTTAAAAAATAATGACAGGTAGACATCCTAAAAAAAAAAACGGACAATTTCACCCTAGATTTTTTATAAGTTTTGTTTTTAAAGTTTTTTAAAATACAGATGATAACACTAACTCGCGTCTAGCTTTAAATCTCGGGCCGAAATAATGAGCAGTGAATTGGTCATGTTTTATTGGTGACGCATGTTTCTTTTTCATACCTTAAGGTAAGGCAATGGATAGCGGGTAAGATAGTTACGGACTGAGAAAAAAAATTAACAAGACGGACTGGATCATTTTTGGGTTGTATTCATCATAATTAAAGTCTCCACTCAAAATGAGAGCATGTCAAAAGCGACACAAAATATTCAAGTAGAGAAGACAAGCAAAGGAGGCATAAGTCTTTGAAGGGAAATAGTAGCATTGACCAGATGAAGGATGTTTCTGACGTAAGTGTCGTAATTCAGGTTAGAGAAAAATCGACGTCCAGAATTTTTAAGGACACTTACAATATCAGAAGATACAAGGTGAATAGAAACTGGCGATGATCTAAAGAAAATAAGATATGCTGATCTTCATGTTGATCATAAGAGTGATAATGTAATTTTATAGTTGATCATAAAATTTATTCCAAAAATTATTTTTTAGAAATCAACGCATTCAAAATGACAAAGTAGAAAGAAAATAATTACATACTTACAGAAATATACATAAAAATGCAGTTAAAAGATAGATGATAAATAAAGTACCTAAAATCTCCCCTCCTCAACTAAAAAACATGTGGACCGACCTTGTCATAATTTGCGAGTCACTGAAAGTCCTCTACTTCATATGGTGATTATTACCGTGATATTGATGATTCCTCCCTTTCGTCTTTGACTTCTATCTTCATGTCTTAAATAGTCTCAGCATATAATTCAAGGTACTTGGCTTGATTTGTGATGCTTAAAGTTTCGATTCTTTTCTCCTTAATTTTCTTCAGAATGTCTTCGTAGTACTTAGTTATTTTTTCTTCATTAATTTAAAAAAAACAAAATCCTGTACATCCATTATGTTGATGTTTGGACAAGCAAAAAAAACTTCAAAGTATATTTTAAATTACACCCCTTCCACGCCCACCATTTCCAGAAACACATCTAATCTCAAGATTTTGAGATGGCCATTTTGTTCAGCGTAGTTGATTTCCAGATAGAAGTGATATTTTTGAGAAGGACACTCCCCCATAGCCCTCAGGGCAAGGGTTGTAAGTTATGCCCTGCGGGCAAATAAGGTTTTTTATTGAAAGCGTTGTCGTAGAAACTTAAAAATAGGCTCATTCGATTGGAAATTTTAAGGGCTAGTGCCCTTTTTAATAGTCGAAAGTGGTTAGAAGGCAACTAACACCTCTCCACGCCCACCATTTCCCCAAACACACCCAATCCAAACTTTAAGATAGCTATTTCATTCAGCGAAGTTGAAAGTTCAGGAAATTAGGTCTTTGAGGATGACATTGGCAATTGACTACCCGTGAGGTAAAGAATAATACCCGGTTAAATATACCCGTAAAAATACCCAGTTAAGAATAACATTGTATTACACACTTACACAACGGCACGTTTCTTACAAAACCTGTACATAACTTTAAAAAATAAAGATGTATTCACACGGAAAAATAAATGTAACTCCTGTTGGGAAATCCTAATATATGACAACACAGCAGTTGAAGCCACTTTAAAGGAAAAAATCATCTCAATAAAGACGGCTTGAATAGATATTTCATATCTTGGTGCTGTATTTCAAAATACTCATCTAGTATCCAGTCTCTTTCGGTTGCATTTGAATAATGACTGACCTCGCACTATAAATTTTTGAAAATTGTCAAATGATTTTTTTTTTTCTAGAAAGCCCCCTGCCGTTTAGACTGCAAATCATGAACGAATCTTGTGATTAATTATGGGGGCTTAATAGTTTCTATGTCAATTTTTCTCGTTGGGGATCTGTGCGTAAAGACTCGTTAAAAAAAAAAAGTTTTCTATGAAAAGCCAAGATAAATCGAATTTTGTATAAAATATTCAAAAACAATTTCTATGAAAAGAAATTATCGTTGAGTTCTAATTTAAAACGAAGAAGTATTCCAATGAACGAAAACACAAAACTTAAAATTAATAAAAACTTTATTTTCATTTTCAGTGAAAAATGCCTTTTTTAGTATTTTCATTCAAAAAATTTGAAAAAACGCCAAATTTGACCTCCCCTATATATTGAAAAATATATTTGGTCTCCCTATATTTTCGTGAATTGACACCACTGAAAGCAGTGATTTCCAAATTATTATTTTACAATTTATTATTATTAATTATTATAATTTTCGATACTCAATCCCATTCAACAACACCTTTCACCCAAAACTAACTCCTGCAAGCAGAAGAGGAGCTTCCAGAAAATTTTCCAGGAAATAACAAATAGGACATTAAGGGCATACAATTAAGCATATTCAACAATTGGCTGCATATTGAATAACCAAATTAAATCGGAACTATAGTATAGTATTTTTTATTATTTGACAGAAAGGACATGAGCATAACTTACTTCACCTGATGACATAGTTTCTGCTACATGATGTTTTCGGAACTGCCATCTAACTGCCTTAACATCCTTCTTATGAATTTTATGGAAGGTAACCAGATGTCGAAAAAGGCCCGCCTGCCTCTTAAAACTTCGCAGGCAGGCCAAGCAACGCAATTGGTAAAAATGAACTCGTCGCATGTGTACTAAAAAAAGGAAGAAACTATTAAAACACAAACAAAATTACACATAAAATACAGCACTGAAATATGTAACTGAAAGGCCAAACGAAAAGATGAAGAAGCATATTTCCTCATATATATATATATATATATATATATATATATATATATATATATATATATATATATATATATATATATATATATATATATATATATATATATATATATATATATACGTCCTAAAAACTATAGTTGGGATGTTAATCGTTGGGAACAGCCCATAAGACATACACAAATTTAATAACTGAGAAGTCACAAAAGACTCCATATCCAGCATGTTAATATTAAAGTCACCTGGAACAAACAAAGGTTATTACTAATTTGTACTTTTGCCAGCTGTTCATGAAGATTCTCAAAATATTCTTGAATAGAACCAGAAGGAGGCCTATATACAATTACTAAATATGTATCAACATTATTCAATTTAGCTTGTAATGCTAGTGTTTCACACACCATTTCCTTATATTCACTTAGATCATCTCGAACTCTAACCTGGAGATCTTCACGAACATAAGCCGCAAGACCCCCGTGTTGACGTAACTCCCGGTTCCGAACAAACAAAGTATATCCAGGTATATCTAAAAGAGCAGAATTGTGGTCCTTCAACCAGGTCTCCGTCAAAGCAAACACATGGAAAAGATTAAGTTTACCTAGATTCGCTAAAAAATCAAATGTCGTATTTAGGCCCTGACAATTCAAATAAAAAATCCCAAAATCTTCCGATCCACCATGCCGATACTCAACATCATGAAAATCATAACTAAAAACAAATTTAGAATCCTCAGGGGGTTAAAAGCTGGAACCACAAAGTCCAAATTTCTATTAATACATTCATTAAAATAATTATAAAAATTAACCTTCTTATTTTCCAAATCAATTATACTACGAGCCCCCAGAGGTAGAACAAGATCTCTAACCACTATCTATTAAAGATCCAAATGGCCTTTGGTGACGAGTAGGGCATGTAGCAATCACAATTAAAGATACTCTCTCAATACTCACAACAAAAAATGAAACAAAAATAATCAAAAGAAAAAATGAAGATAAAACACCAAAAGAAATAAGGTATAAATTCTAAATAAAGGCAAACGAAGAAAACAATCATTATTAATCACCAAAGAGCACAATATAATCACACAGAGGGCATCCAATCTAAACTCTAACAGCCAATTAAATTACTTAACCTTACATCACAAACTATAAAAACAAATATAATTTTCCTTGATTAACTACAAACAAGCAAAACATTCACTTCTGCTTTCCGAATCGACCTCTTTGACTACGCCCTCCATAATCATGGCTAATAACCGGTCTAGCAAGTTCACTAATTACATCATTCTGAAAATACTTAGCGATCGATCCATCTGGGCGTTTAAATTGAACACAAAGTGGGAAAGATTTAGAAACCCATGCATCAAAACCTGCATATCGTAACTGGGCTCGCTTATTAAACAAAATTTTTCTAGCCCGACGTAACTCAGGGATAGCATCATCACTAAGAAACAATTCCTTGAATGGGCCAGTATTCTTATTCTTTAGTTTTTTTTCTACGGCGAAATAGATCAAGTTTTGTTTCCTTGTCACTCAGTTTAACTTTAAAAAATTTGGCATCCTTCTTACACTGAATAACTTTGAATGGTGGTACTGTAGGCTGTTCTAAACCCACTTTAACAATATCCTGGAACAAAGCAACAGCAACATTTTCACTTTCGCAACCTGCATTCCAAACAATTATGTTTTTACACCTCTGTTCAATTTCCAGTTTAACAAGCCTATCCGACATTTCCAAAACTGCATTTCCCTGGGCCTTAGCCTCATCAACAAGAACTGATAATTGTGATTTCAAAGATGAGTTCTCATTTCTTAGAACTTCAATTCTACTATCGTGAATAGCAACTTGAGAACACTGGTCTGACTGGGTCACCTCTAATTTGGAAACACGATCGTCTAGTGTTTTTAACTTATCGTTCATCATGCCAAGTTTTCTATCATTTTCTTGGACAGCTTCAAGTACTTTGTTAAAATTCTGTGATAAAGTTTCCACGGTAATTTGGGTGATAGAACTTCCGGTACTAGTAGCTGTAGAATTCAACGGGTTTTCTGAGTCCTCAGCGGGACGATTACGTTTGCGATTACGACCCATACCAATTAAAGTAAAGAGACTTCGCCTACTTCAAATAGATCAATTATTTGTTTACCCACTCTGATCTTAACGTAATGTTGGCTTTGGCCGTTAATTACTGGCACGGCTAAAAATGTAACCAGGACAGGTATGCCTCAATAATGGCTAAATATCAAACTTGGGTGATAGAAACGGCAACAGGGGAATATGGGCTTCGAAAATCCGTGAAGTAATCCAAATCTGCCACTGAACACTGATAACAAGCACCCTCGTTTGAACTATGTTGTTACTCGGGCAAGAGCATAATGATAAATAAAAACATTAAACGAGACTTACACGCAAGGGGGGAGTTTGACTACCCCCCAAAAATCCAAAAAAAGTGCTGTTTGTAATCCTTTATATTCCAAGTTCTATAATCCAAACGTTGCGCAATTATAATCCTTTTTCACTCAAATGTAATTACTATAGCTATTTACTGCATATATTGATCTTTAAAGTACCACAGTAAATTAGATTGCAAAACCTACTAATGTGATGGTGCTCGTAAAACGTTCCAATTTTGTTATGAAATAAATGTTCTTTTACTTCACTGAGATTAGATTGCGAAACTTACTAATTTGATTATGTTTGAAAAATATCTGTTTTTAGATAGGTGTGATCGCTTTGAACTCTGAATCAATACTAGTCAAGGGATATATACCACTACTACTAACAACTCACCGCAGCACCAAACCACCTGACGCTAACGCAGCTATACATGCCCTTCCTCCATCCTAATCTGTCTAAAGCCTCCTTTTTTACACCCTCCCAGGAATTTCCTATTTTACTTAAATGCCTTTTTACGACATACTCCCACCCCAATCGCTGACGACCGAAGGTTTCTCTAGGCGGTTTGCTGAAAAGGACAATCTTTGGTAATCTATCATCCGCAGACCGTGCCCGAGTCCTCTCAATCTTTCTTTCATTATAGGCCTAGAGAGCAGGATTGGCCCACACTTTTTGTGCAGCCTATTTAAAGGGTATGAATGGTGCTTCCATTCCTCTGCCTTCCTCTCTCCTGAGGAGGATGGTAACAGTAAGTGATCAAAACATATTCTGGAAAAGTGAGATACAGAATAACATACAAAAAACAACTTCTGGAGCAGTGTCAAAGAACAGTGAAAAGTAATGATAAACTAAAAGTGAACAGAAACAAGTTAATGAAGAACATATGTTACGTGGTAAACATTGTATTACAAAGCAGAGATAAAATTTTAAATTAGTATCTGCTCATTTTTTATTGACATAGCTTTCAATAAAAAAAAAATACTTTTTAATCTTATGTAACAAAAATGGATCTAACATAACATCCAAGCATCTGAGTACTTTCGCGCATAGGTCGGAGAAAAGGAATCCACCGTGAAAATAATATTTCTCGAACCACAATGCCTCAACAGAAAAATCGGAAAAATATAATTCTGAGGGAAACTAGAGGTAATTATGCTTTTCTTCAGTTTGGCCAAGCGAAATATTTAAGGTAAATTCTGTCACAAAGCAGCGCAAGGTATATTGTATTTACCTTTGCCACGCATCAAAGGGATAAAATCACACTGTATCAAAGGGAAAAATTAAATAGGAGTTATATAATGCATACTATACCCGCGTCGTCCCCAAGAATTTGGAATTGGATAATACGATAGCTTCTCACCAATTCCTATGAGCATGTGGTAAATTCCTTGAATTTTATACCCACTTTATTTTAATAAACTAATCACCCCTTAAAGGAGAAGCAAGAATCGTGACACTTCACGATTCTTGCTTAGAAGTGACTCCAGGACAGAGTGTATCTTAGGCCTAGCTTATAGTTCATACCTCTTCAGAACTATAATACAGTAAGAAGAAGATAATGAGCTAAA
This sequence comes from Artemia sp. Qi Xiang Cuo, assembly GCF_049724085.1. Lineage (NCBI taxonomy): Eukaryota > Metazoa > Arthropoda > Branchiopoda > Anostraca > Artemiidae > Artemia > Artemia sp. Qi Xiang Cuo. Next base: position 4,825,241 of record NC_142812.1, on the reverse strand, counting down.
AGATAAACTAAAAGAAAGGATAATAAAGGGAAACTTTTAGGAAAAGTTTAGGAGGAGTTTCAATTAGATGAAAAAAAATGTATGCATGTAGGTTTTCAAAAGGGCATACAAGCTATATCATAGGCAGCACCACTCTATAATAGCTAGAAATATCATTGAAAATTTTAAAGGAGCTAATTCGATTCAAAATGAAAAGGTTTGTTGCCCTTTTTATGACCACACAGAGATTAGAGGGCAATCAGTCCTTCTCTCTCAAGTCCTTTCATTTTTCAAACACATCCGGTCCAAATTTTGAGACAGTTATTATTTTCAGCATAGATGAACGGTCCAGCAACTATGTCCTTAGGGATATAGATTATGCCAACCCCCATAATTATGCAATTGGCCCATTATGCATTCAAACGAAATGTTGCATTAAACTACACAAAAAGGCATTGTGTTTATGGTTGCCAAGAAGACACCTTAGCAAAATATTGAGAACGACTGGGAGCATTAAGTTAAAACTTTTGGGACTATTTCTATTACTACTTCTTCTCTTACGATTTAAATAAATAAAAAGAGTGTGAGTGTATCCAGGATGTCAAAGAGCATGTATTGAATCTTTTGGGAATGATAATGTTTTTTTTCTCTGGTCAACTTCAGGAGTTATAAAATTAAATAAAACTGTTTGTGTAAGGATTAAAAATTGTTGAATTAAAAATTAAAAAAATACTGTTTGTGTCAGGATTAAAAATTGTTGAAAAGTCACTCCAACATACAAATAGCAACCCGAACTATGGATTTTTATAAAAATTAAATTAAAAAAAAAGTTTTATCAACTAAAAGTAAGGAGAAACTTTAAAACTTAAAACAAACAAAGATTATTACGTATATGAAGGGTTTTGCCTCCTCGTCAATACCTCGCTCTTTACGCTATAGCTTAAATTTTGTTCCAGTTCTTTAAGAATGACCCCTGAATCACATAGGCCGTTTGATTAGAATAAATAGCTCTTTTGAAAGGGCTGAAAAAAACTTTAGCGCAAAGAGCGAGGTATTGACGAGGGGGAAAACCCCTCAAATAAGTATATATATATATATATATATATATATATATATATATATATATATATATATATATATATATATATATATATATATATATATATATATATATATATATATATATATATATATTATTATTTTATTACCCATTATTAAACATACAAAATGTTGTAAATGGAGTACAAGAAAAGAAAAAAAAGAAAAATATCTGAAGAAAACTCAACTACAGAAAAACAAGATTAAGAACATTCCTACGACAAACAAAAAAGACAAATTTAAGTTATTGCGACATATTATGGAGCGAGACTTGGTTCGAATGTCTTTGCAAATCGAACACGGCGATTCAGTACAGCCATAAGCAAGTCGGCTATACCATACTTCAGAGATATATTCGAATTCCTCATCCAAACTGGAAGACGAAGCAGATACTTGCCATATCTGTAGAAAATAGACCGAATATTGCGGTGATCAGACGAGGTAAATATTTTCCAAAACGGGGATAGGGCTAGCACATGTGGCAGAACAAAAGAATTATATACCCTTGCAAGTAGAAAACGGGTAAAGTGGCACTTCATTGAAACGAGAAGTCCATAAGCTCTGCGTGCTTTACAGCGAACAACGAAACAATGCAATCGCGGATTTCTTTAAGATTGCTACAAATTGGAAGGCCGATGTACATAATCTTTATCTCTTCGAAAATAAATCCGTTTATTAGACTATTGACAGAAACATAATTAGTCTTTGACACCTGGGTTCTTTTTTGTTAATCCAGTTTAAGACAGGAGAAAAACCAAAGATGTTGATTTAGTAAAAGCTCTTTAGATTCTATGAAGATCCAATTAAATGAACAGGTTATGACATGTAAAAGAAAATATAACCACTGCTGAGCTAAAAATTGTATTTTCTTTCGCACATCAAATTAGAAATAGAAGAAATTGAAGGAAAAATTGAAAAAATCTTTAGATTTCTAGGGGACAAGGTTACTATGAACCCCCTCCTCCGCTCACTGTATGTCAGTACTTAAACATTCAATCAAATTAAATTAAAACACATTTCATATTATGCAAGTCGATACATAAGAAGTACAGAACTTATCGCTTCCGATTGCTTTTTTTTTTCTAGGAAGGACACGAGGGAGGGGGGGGGGGAGAAATTGGGTGGAAACTTTGAAGGTTCTACACTAATTTTTTAACTTTTGGAATTAACTCTTAACACTTAGGAATATACTGCTAACGAATTTTCTAATTGTATCTAATATTTTTAACTTAACCGAACTGGTTCTTCCTTTTTTGTGATTTACCACCCTTCCTCAATACCACTTCCAAAGAGATTCCTGCGAACATGATTCTTATATAACTTGCATCATGCAAAAAGTATATAATCGGTAATTAGATGTGTGTGTGTGTGTTTGTGTGTTGACTTGTGCCTGTGTTTGCTTATATGTGTTTTAGCGCCCCACAGTATAATCGTGCTAAGTAACTAAGAAGACTAATCCACCTTTCCATAACGAATTTACTATGAAAAATAAGTAGCATACAAACAGAATTAAACTAAATGAAACTGATTTATTAGATACCTATACAATATAGGAGAAGTTCGTAAAGGAATAAATCAATGCATACGCGTACTAATGAACGTATTTTGGAGGAAATACAACCTCTCGGAGGCACATGGACGTAAAAACATTAAAAATTAAGACAATTTGTACGGAAATACAAGAAAAGCAAGAATATGGAAAAGCTCGCGATTTCACAGCAAAAGACCCTCGCCTATCGTAGGTACTCCCATTAAAATGCAACAACGAAAGCAAGCGGCCTATAATCTCTTCTTTATGATTTTTTCGTTTGACAAACGGCCATCACATGTTCAAGTTAATAGAGCCGGATAAGGGGCTATTGGAACAATTGGACCCGATCACGCCCCATGTTGTAATGGGCCCCCCCCCCTGCCATCAAAATGCACAGAATTGTCTTTTTCGAAATTGTGAAATATTCTCTACGATTCATGTAACCGGTGCCCCAGGAGAGGATCATTTTCGAGGCTAAAACTAATAAAAAATCTAGAAAACAGAATTTGGAAACCAATAGATACATAAATTATTTTTAAAAAAAACGAAAAAAACGTCTCAAAAACGAAACTGAAATATAAAGAAATGCGTGGTTAAAAGATAAGCGGTAGTGGAAATTACAACGAGTCAAAAACGAAAGTGAAGAACAGATTATATATGGTCACTGAAAAAAATTCTGAAGTAATGATGAACGAAATTGAAGGACAAAGAAATATGGGGTTTAAAGATAAGCGGAAGCGAGACTTACAACGAGGCCAAAAAAGGAAGTACAAAAAAATGCGGTTACAAGACCTACGACAATGGAAATCAGGACGAATCAAAAATTAAAGTGAAGAACAAAGTAATAAATAGCTAGAAGATATTTGATGGTAGAGACATTGGTAGAAATAGTGCGAAACACAAATAAACTATGCCAAAGGTTACATGAAAATACGAAAATGTGGAGGATAATGTAAATCAACCTGCTGCTTCACTCGAGCAACAGCCTTGGATACGAGACAAGTGACAATGAAAACCAATATATATATATATAAATATATATATATATATATATATATATATATATATATATATATATATATATATATATATATATATATATATATATATATATATATATATATATATATATATATATATATATATATATATATATATATATATATATATATATATATATATATATATATATATATATATATAAGCCTGCCTATCACTTCACAAATAAATGATTGTGAGACACATGCAAAAAGTCGAGGATGATGTAAATCAACCTACTGCTTTACTGGAGCACCAGCATTGGATATGAGACAAGTGACTAAGAAAATGGCGGAAAGAAAAAGATGGAATATCGAGTGGCTTTCCACTCTCTGAAATCATCTACACCAGGTAGTGAGTACCAAGCGTGGTGGGAGTGTG
>NC_142812.1:4790355-4820714 GCF_049724085.1 Artemia sp. Qi Xiang Cuo | reverse complement strand
GAGAAGTTTTGTTGGCTGTCCTCATTACCCCAGACGAGCCAAAGACTGATGGTGTAGTACTGAGCTACTGAGCTGCAAAGTTCATAACTTGCAGTACTCCCCCGGGGACTGTGGGGGATTAAGTTATCCTCAAAGAGATAGTTATTTTATTTTTCGACCATGTTGAAAAAATATGTAATGCAACAATGGTTTGAAATATACTAAAAGGTTCACAAAAACTACAAAAATTATTTGTACACTGTTTAGGTGCGATTTCTCTAGCTACAACTCTCATAAATCCTAAACAGCATCCATCATCATCTTCTCTTACATGATCTAAAAGTAATCAAGGTTCTAAAATGATCTGCAAAGTTCATAACTTGCAGTACTCCCCCACGGACTGTGGGGATTACGTTATGCTCAAAGAGATAGTTATTTTATTTTTCGACCATGTTGAAAAAAATGGCTATCTCAAAATTTTGTACTTACTTAAGGGCTGAAGAGTTTCGTGATTTTGGACCTCAAGTCTCAATCTGAGGTCCATGGTGAAGAATTTCTTTATTTTCTGCACTGCAATCTAAAAAAGAACACAAAACATTAATTCAGAGAGCATTAAAACGTAACATCTTTTATTCTCTGAGGCTTTTGTTAGGGCACAAATGGGCTTACCCAGAATACTTTCTACAAATATGAACTAAGCAATGTAAAACAAATGGCTAATTGTATGGAGTTAAAATTGCCAGGATTTAATTGCGTGTAGTACTGAGCTACTGAGCTGCAAAGTTCATAACTTGCAGTACTCCCCCGGGGACTGTGGGGGATTAAGTTATCCTCAAAGAGATAGTTATTTTATTTTTCGACCATGTTGAAAAAAATGGCTAAAGCCCAAGGAACTTTGTGGACTAGCCCACCACCGTCCAAAGACTCTGGGAGATTGGTAATATAATTGGACAATAGAACCCCTCAATTTTCATTAGTGCATTTGTTAGAGAAGTTTTGTTGGCTGTCCTCATTACCCCAGACGAGCCAAAGACTGATGGTGTAGTACTGAGCAAGGAAAGGATGATTTTGTACTCTTACGACCTCACTACTTCGTCGATTCTTCTCTTCAAACATATAAGTGATTACTTCTCGATCAATTGCCGTAAAAAAAAATTCAGCGAGGAATTTTTTTACCTCGGGTTGGTCAATGTTTCTATGAATACTCTGCCGAGCTCTTTCGAGGATTATCATTCGATGATCTTCTACATTGAGAACACCTCTGTAGATTTCTTTTTCCAGCACCACCTATCTCCTCTAGCTGTTGAAATGCAATCGGACAGCCAGCCAAGGAACGGTGGGATAAACGTCACCTATCGACAGGACCTTTCCCGCTACAGCCAGAAGTTGGACACTTTTGCATTTTCTTAACTTCTGAATTCTCCAGCGGTACATTTTCTTCATTTATCACAAGTTAAGGAAATCAAAAAGACTAAACATCTGGTCATTAAAGTATTCCACCATAAGTTTGCCGAAAATATTCCTTAGTGACTTTCCACATTCGTTGATCTTTGGCCTTCACTTGTAAATAAAGACACCTGGGAGTTTAATTCCTCTGATTTTTGTAAGGGGTCTTGCACCTCTTACTGTATTGATTTTTTCCAAATTTAGAGGATTTTAATTCTTCTTTATCGGTATTTGGGAGTGTGCACGACAAGTTAATTGATTGAAAATTTGTTAGTCTTGGGTGTTTTTCTCACTTAGTTTTGGTATGGGTTCGAAATCGTTCTTTCCTAGCTCATCGGCGCTGGCTAGTGTGCGCATGATTTTATATCATGTATTGGACGACACTTTGTAAAAGTATTAGCCAAGGAAGGATCTTTTTACTCTTTTACTAGCAGCAATGGCAAAAGCTGCATTAACTATTGTAATTTTGTTCTCGTGTTGTAATGTTTTTTAAAAATGAAGACGTTTTGGTTATTGTTTCACTGGTGGTAAGTATCAATCTTTTACCTTTCACGCGTTCTCGGTGAGTTATTTTGCTACCAGTGTGTGACGTTTCTTTATTGAGTTCATTTAGGTCGGGGACAATATTTGTGGTAGTTTCCGATTCTTTTGATTAAAATTCTTCAGTTTCCGTTAGTAGTATTGCCATAAGTGCATTTGTTAGAGAAGTTTTGTTGGCTGTCCTCATTACCCCAGACGAGCCAAAGACTGATGGTGTAGTACTGAGCTACTGAGCTGCAAAGTTCATAACTTGCAGTACTCCCCCGGGGACTGTGGGGGATTAAGTTATCCTCAAAGAGATAGTTATTTTATTTTTCGACCATGTTGAAAAAATATGTAATGCAACAATGGTTTGAAATATACTAAAAGGTTCACAAAAACTTCAAAAATTATTTGTACACTGTTTAGGTGCCATTTCTCTCGCTACTACTCTCACAAATCTTAAACAGCATCCATCATCATCTTCTCTTAAATGATCTAAAAGTAATCAAGGTTCTAAAAGGATCTGTAAAGTTCATAATTTGCAGTACTCCCCCGGGGACTGTGGGGGATTACGTTATCCTCAAAGAGATAGCTATTTTATTTTTCGACCATGTTGAAAAAAATGGCTATCTCAAAATTTTGTACTTACTTAAGGGCTGAACAGTTTCGTGATTTTGGACCTCAAGTCTCAATCTGAGGTCCATGGTGAAGAATTTCTTTATTTTCTTCACTGCAATCTAAAAAAGAACACAAAACTTTCATTCAGAGAGCATTAAAACGTAACATCTTTTATTCTTTGAGACTTTTGTTAGGGCACAAATGGGCTTACCCAGAATACTTCCTACAAATATGAACTAAGCAATATACAACCAATAGCTAATTGTATGGAGTTAAAATTGCCGGGATTTAATTGCGTGTAGTACTGAGCTACTGAGCTGCAAAGTTCATAACTTGCAGTACTCCCCCGGGGACTGTGGGGGATTAAGTTATGCTCAAAGAGATAGTTATTTTATTTTTCGACAATGTTGAAAAAAATGGCTAAAGCCCAAGGAACTTTGTGGACTAGCCCACCACCGTCCAAAGACTCTGGGAGATTGGCAATATACCTGGACAATAGAACCCCTCAATTTTCATTCGCGCATTTGTTAGAGAAGTTCTGTTGGCTGTCCTCATTACCCCAGACGAGCCAAAGACTGATGGTGTAGTACTGAGCTACTGAGCTGCAAAGTTCTTAACTTGCAGTACTCCCCCGGGGACTGTGGGGGGATTAAGTTATCCTCAAAGAGATAGTTATTTTATTTTTCGACCATGTTGAAAAAAACATGTAATGCAACAATGGTTTGAAATATACTAAAAGGTTCACAAAAACTAAAAAAATTATTTGTACACTGTTTAGGTGCCATTTCTCTAGCTACTTCTCTCACAAATCTTAAACAGCATCCATCATCATCTTCTCTTAAAGGATCTAAAATTAATAAAGGATCTAAAAGGATCTGAAAAGTTCATATCTTGCAGTACTCCCCCGGGGACTGTGGGGATTAAGTTATCCTCAAAGAGATAGTTATTTCATTTTTCGACCATGTTGAAAAAAATGGCTAAAGCCCAAGGAACTTTGTGGACTAGCCCACCACCGTCCAAAGACTCTAGGATATTGGTAATATACCTGGACAATAGAACCCCTCAATTTTCATTAGTGCATTTGTTAGAGAAGTTTTGTTGGCTATCCTCATTACCCCAGACGAGCCAAAGACTGATGGTGTAGTACTAAGCTACTGAGCTGCAAAGTTCATAACTTGCAGTACTCCCCCGGGGACTGTGGGGGATTAAGTTATCCTCAAAGAGATAGTTATTTTATTTTTCAACCATGTTGAAAAAAATGGCTATCTTAAAATTTTGTACTAAAGGGCTGATCAGTTTCATTATTTTGGACCTCAAGTCTAAATCTGAGGTCCATAGCGAAGAACTTTTTTTATTTTCTGCACTGCAATCTAAAAAAGAACACAAAAAAATTCATTGAGAAAGCATTAAAACGTAACATCTTTTATTCTTTGAGGCTTTTGTTAGGGCACAAATGGGTTTATCCAGAATACTTCCTACAAATATGAACTAAGCAATGTAAAACCAATGGCTAATTGTATGGAGTTAAAATTGCCGGGATTTAATGAGAAGTTTTGTTGGCTGTCCTCATTACCCCAGACGAGCCAAAGAATGATGGTGTAGTACTGAGCTACTGAGCTGCCAAGTTCATAACTTGCAGTACTCCCCCGGGGACTGTGGGGGATTAAGTTATCCTCAAAAAGATAGTTATTTTATTTTTCGACCATGTTGAAAAAAATGGCTAAAGCCCAAGGAACTTTGTGGACTAGCCCACCACCGTCCAAAGACTCTGGGAGATTGGTAATATACCTGGACAATAGAACCCCTCAATTCTCATTAGTGCATTTGTTAGAGAAGTTTTGTTGGCTGTCCTCATTACCCCAGACGAGCCAAAGACTGATGGTGTAGTACTTAGCCACTGAGCTGCAAAGTTCATAACTTGCAATACTCCCCCGGGGACTGTGGGGGATTAAGTTATCCTCAACAAGATAGTTATTTAATTTTTTAACTATGTTGAAAAAAATGGCTATTTTAAAATTTTGTACTTAAGGGCTGATGAGTTTTATTATTTTGGACCTCAAGTCTAAATCTGAGGTCCATAGCGAAGAACTTTTTTTATTTTCTGCACTGCAATCTAAAAAAGAACACAAAACATTCATTCAGAGAGAATTAAAACGTAACATCTTTTATTCTTTGAGGCTTTTGTTAGGGCACAAATGGGCTTACCCAGAATACTTCCTACAAATATGAACTAAGCAATGTAAAACCAATGGCTAATTGTATGGAGTTAAAATCGCCGAGATTTAATGAGAAGTTTTGTTGGCTGCCCTCATTACCCCAGACGAGCCAAAGACTGATGGTGTAGTACTGAGCTACTGAGCTGCAACTTTCATAACTTGCAGTACTCCCCCGGGGACTGTGGGGGATTAAGTTATCCTCAAAGAGATAGTTATCATATTTTTCGTCCATGCTGAAAAAAATGGCTATCTCAAAATTTTGTACTTACTTAAGTGTGGCGTTTTGGACCGCGCCACTCCCTATTGGGAGAAATAAAAATAGGTTAACTAATAAATTTTACTTTCCTTGTGAAGTGACCAACTTGGTCAGAGAGTCTTCAATCCGAAATTACGACCGTGCCGGCTGTTACGTTTTGACTCTGCCAAATGTGGCATTTAAGCTGCGCCAAATGTTATGGGGGGAGTTTGAAATAGGGAGCTAATCAAATAAGTCCCGTAATCATTCTTCATAAATTTATCAGATAACTTAGGAGCGTACCAATGGACAGCATTTGAACTAGAGGGCTACTCTTGAAAGCTAGATACGTACATATAAAATGAAACTGTAAAAAAAATTAGAGAAGTAATAGGTTTAATAGACTTACATGATTAATTATACAGAATCGAACTTGAAAATGCAAGAATCAATACAAGAATGTTCAATGCAGGAATGATTATAACATAATAATCCGAAAAACACTTCTTCACTACCATATACCGTGAACTCTGATTCTGAGCAATAATCACTATTTTCCAATTTGCGCATCTCCTCACGGAGGGCCGGCCACTTTACTCTTATGTTGACAAAATTAGACTATTATGTTGACAAACTACCCAATAGTCTATTTGTAAAATTCTTATCATTAAACATATACATTCCTGAGAATGCTTCTAAAAACTACCAAACTCAGTTTCAAACAATGTCCCATACTCTTTTTCAAGAACACTTCAGCTTGATTTCAATTCTTCTCATTAGTTTGGTGCATGCAAAAACCCGCAGTTTTTCGCCTTTGAAATCTGTCGATTGTGTCTGGGAATGTTCGAGAGTCTTTTGTTTCCAAAACGAAAGTTTTACAAAGTTCCTTGGAGTATTTCTGAATTAATCATCTCTGGCTTTAAAGGGATATTTGACTGATAAATAAATAAGAGTTTGCAACAGAATTTCAAACTTGATGAAGGGAGTTTGCTTTACATCGGAAATGTAATTAGAATAAATTTTCCATATTTACGGTATATATTGTACATGGTACATATTACCCATCCCGTTTTTGAATGACGTCCCGTCATTAGTATTTGGTTGCCCTTAGGTTTTAAATTATTTTGAAATCTGTCTATCAGAAGTGATTGGAATTCTTTCTATATTACTTTTCTTATTTTAATTCATATAGTCTTCTAAGATTCCTCTACCGAACTAAGACTTCTACTTACACCGAGGTTTTTTTGTTCTTTTTCTACGTCTAACACTGATAATTCCTATATCTCTAATAATGCTTGGTAAGGTTAGGGTTCTTCTAATATTACTATTGTTTTTTTAACTATTATCTTTAAATTTTTTCTATATTATGATAGCTACGGAATAACTATGTTTTCTGTCTTATGCTAAATTAAACGAATAATATGACAACACTACACATGATTTTTCCTAAACATATAGTAATACATACGTGAATAATTTATAATACTCACTACTAGATTACCATTTCACTGGTAATAGAAACACTTTCACTGGGGTTGTTTGTTATGTAAACACCAATAATATATCAATATCGTTGAATTATCAAAGTTAATAAAACGTGATATAAGTTCACACCTATTTTACCACTATACGTGTCCTTTAGTATACTCGCTTTTTCTGCTGCAAATTATGGTTTATCACTAGTCTTGTTGGAACAGAATTTTTAAGATACTTCATATATAGTTTCTTCACAGGTTAGTATCACATTATAGATGCGTTTATCTCAGATGAAATGATTTTTCTAATTATTAAATTTCTGGTTGCAGGTTTTGTGGAATTTCGCCATTAGGGTTCGTTCTCACCTGTTGTTTTTAAATGTCTTGTAGGGCGCTTTGTTGTTAAAGTTTTGAGCACTGGAATTTTGTTGATGACAGGTATGTTGATTATTTTAAGACAGCAGGATATAGCATATCGTCTGTGGGTTATCTTTAATTACGTAAAGAATGTATTTTTCATGTAATACTGTTCCTTCGTGCACTTAAATATTGTAGTTCATGAAATTGTTCGAGCATGGCTTTTTTTCATTAACTTATATAGTGGTTCCCTGGTGAATCGCAGGGAAATGATGTTTAAATTTGGAGTGGGTCAACATCAAACTTCAGTAACTCCTTTAACATACTGTCTTTGTTTTGTGGTAGGAATACATTTTCATTTAGGGGTCATTCACTGTGATTGCTAAGGGATTTTGACATGTGAATCGTCGACATGTAAAAATTCTGCTGAATTGTGTTCTTCAACACGTTAGGTATGTTAAATTGGGTTCATCAATCTTATTGTTAAGGATGATATATTCATTTACATTTTATGTTTGATAACTGAATTCTCAGGATTGTTATGTTTATAAGGTACTGGATGCTGAGATTTATTACCTGATACACAATATGATTTGTAATTGAAAAAATTAGTCTTCGTTGAACGATCATCGTTTCCTTGATCGAAATGTATCCGTAATTTGGTGGGCGAAGCTTGGATGAGATTTCCTTTGGCTTTATGGCGAGTACTCTTCGTTGGTCAAGACGTGATGCAATTAGGTGTTACTGGGATATACTTGCACTGGGCGATACATAGGCCTGATTAGTATTTGATACACCGTTCCAATTATAGAAATAGAAGAACTCGGCAGGATCACACGTTCATTAAAATGAGAAGTCACGACACAAGTAGGTCATGTATCGATTGGGTACATTTTACTCTATAAGGCAACTTAAATGCACTGACATTATATATACACATTGATTTTTAACGAAATGACATTTTTATTACATGTGTGGAAACACTCATGAGGCTTTCCTTGGAACTTTAAAAGCATAGAAATTTTTTCTAGGTTATCATGATATAATAATTATATAAGAGATTAATTTTTATGAAGCAAGGTTTCTCATTATGCTCCTCAGCATACACTATTAAGTACACTTTCCAAGTAAGTTTCTTTTAACATCTAATTACTTTTACTTAAATTTAAAACAATCATTTAAACAAATTTTACGCTACATCATTAAATTTGAGGTCTACTTTACAACATATTTCATGCCTGCACTGTTCACGCACGTCCGTGCTGTAAAAGAAACGCATGTTGTAGCGTCATAGCCACACTGTTTTACGTAAACGATACTACATGGAGGGAGATAGACATAGTAAGCACGAATGGAGACCTCTATACCCACTCGTCTTCTAATGTCTTCCCTTTTTCTTGTCCTAGGTGATTTCGTGGGGTTCTGGGTTTAACTTTTGCATTTCTGCCACTTCCCCGTGGTCTTCCTTTGGGATTTGCCTTCTTATTCTCAAAATTCTTCCATAATCGAAATTCAGTAAGGCTCTCATGGTCAAGGAAATCGCGAATACAACACTTACAGTAAGTAGTATGTTCCACAAAAAATTGGTTGCGAATAATCCGTATCTTTCATCTACGTACGTTAATCTCTGGTCTTCATTGGTAAATAGAGGAATCTGGGAATCTATTGCTTCTCTTATTTTTATAAGTGTCAATGTTTCTTTGTTCTTTTCTATTTTGGACCATATCGAGGTTTTCATTTCCTCACTCTCTATATTAGGAATAGTATAAGATAGGTTGATTGCTTTAAAATTGATTATTTTAGGACTTATTATATTTGTGCTAGTGGTAATTAACGGCGTTTGAACTGTTGATTCTTTAGTTACCAGTCTACATCCTTGTTTTATGGTTATCGTACCCACATTTTGTAGTAGTAACTCGGTCCTGTAAATTGGGTCGATTTTCTCCGTATTATTGTAGCAAGACAAAGTTCCAACAGTTTCTCTTGGAACAGAAAATAACCTAAGGTCGTTTCTAAGGTGTATGAATACCTCTCGTTTATTACTTCCTATTAAGACTTCACACGAATTGGGTATTTCTTCCTGTTGTGTGTCTTTTAAGAATATATCTAACATACAAGATCCAGGCTTGACATTGTAAATAGGTAACGTAAGTTGGCAAACTAGTTTTTGAATGACATTTTTGAATGACGTAAGTTTTTGAATGACACACACTCTTTTAAATCTTGGGGATTCGCTAGGGCATATTTTCGTCTATCTTGATCAACAAGTAAATATTCAGCTTAAGGTGTGATAGTCATAAATGAGTTCGTTTTCTTTATGTTAGCAGGGAAGGTCGAGATTTTGTATAAGTCATATATAGATTGTTGGTTTATCAATGGAATTGTCACTACAGCGAATAATTGTTCATTTATTTCCGTGATGTGTACTTTTAGCTTTGTATAATAAGGGAATAAATTTGATACTTCTGGTTCTATGGGTAAATGTAAACCAAACGTTAGGTGTGTTTTTATTTCATCTAAAATGCTTTTTAAGCTGGAAGGGTCTACCAGGTCGTATGACAAGGTTCCTCCCTTGAGGGCAAATAATGTGAACTCAAATTTACTAACATCTGTTGCCAGATTAAGTAATGACATGGTAATTATATCGAGTGATACCATGGTAAGGCTCGAATCTGTCACCAGACGATCCACTTCATTCCTTAAGTAATTCATTACGTTTACAGTTTTTGAGATTTTCTTGTATATCATTTCGACTTTATCTCTTTGGTAGTTAGCTATACTTGCTTGTATTTTTGGACGTGTAACGTTATGTTCATGGCACTATTTAGCTTTTTTACATTTTCACTTAGGATATTCAGGTCTTCTTCCGTTGTTAAACCAAAAAGGCGGGAGGCGAGTTCTCCTATGATGGGAATTAGGCTTGTGGATCTCCGATATTTGCTTCTCCGAAAAAATACTTCAAAAATTCGCGTCGTACTTTGTTTTAATTTTTGTATTTCTGTATTAAATAGCTCAAACAGGGCTTGTAATCTTTGTCTGTATATTAAAAAGGCTTGGTGAGTTGACACTTTTTGGGCGTTTCTCTCGCTTAGATCAGGTAATGGTTCAATATCTTCTTTTGCTGGCTCGTCGGCCATTGCAAATATAGCACAAGTGCGTTTGCCGTCTATGGTCCAACACTTCTTGTGTACGTAATCATTTTCTTCCTCTTTCTCATAATTATTCTTCTTTTCTTTTGGTTTAACTGGTTGTACTCTTATTGTTTGTGTCTCGGTATGTCTTACTTGAGTTCTTGCCCTTAGGCCTATAGTAAAAATGAAATTCGGCTGGGTGCACGTAAACGTGGGCCCTGTTGACCAAGTCCATTTTGTAATTATCGTTGGTTTTAGATAAGTCAGCGTGGTCAAATTTTTAGGCGATTGTTTACTAAGTGCGCTCATTTCTGGGACTGTGTTCGTCGTAATTTCCGACATTGAAGATTGTATTTCTCTTATTGGGGTTCCATAGACAGGCGTGGTTGTTTTTGTGTCTTTTTCTTTCCCTTCTGTGGGGTTTCTATCCTTATTATTTTGTTGTGTGTTTGAAAATTTAAGCTCCTTTAGGTTAATAATTTGTCTGTAGTCTTTCTGCTTTGCGAGTTTGGATAATATTTTCTTCCTAACATTTTCCTCAGCATAATTTTGCCATAACTCCTTGAGAAACGTCCATAGGCTCGGTAATTCGTTTAGCATCGCGTAATTTCCATCGTAAAGTTTTCCTTTCCTTGGAGTCAATGGTTTGGTATTCTCTATGGGTTTCATCGCGGTAAGATCTTTCGGCAAGCGTTCAACGGTATTCGCTGACCTTTTCCTTCTATTTTCTTTGGTACTGGTTCCCAGTACCATGTCTATTTCTGCCATTTTTTTGTCAAAATCATCTATTACGAATTTTGATTTTAGTTTAGGGATAGTTGGAGTTTGGAATTATTTCTTGTCCTTACTATGCATCAATTTACTGGCCCGTAATCCTTTATCGGATCTTAGGAATTGAAATATGTATTCCTATAGTTCATTTGTATTTTTCTCCAGTCTCGTCACTTGTTGAAATAAGGTTTCAAATGGTTTGGGATCAAATTTCATAAAGATTTTCCATGCATTATGGCTGGCTAGAAGCGAATTTTCATGTTTAAATATTAATCCATGTTTTACAATATCTTGGACTGCTGCGTGAACAACGAGGATTATGATGATGTTCTTAAGCCTTATCTTTTTTCTTGTTTCTAAAATTAATCTGTTATTAATTTTATCTATTTTTGGAAAGTTCATTTTATTTGCTCTTCTTTTTTTTTGTTAAAGCATTTTTAATTTTTAAATTGGGCCGTCTTATTATGATAATTTTTTGTTGATTTAATTTTCGAACTGTTTTACATCGTTGCCTAAACAAGACTGATTTATAAGCATAGTACAGTTTTTGTTGGTGAAGGACATCTTAAAATTAGAAATGTTATGGAAATTCTACCTTTACTCTGCTGATGATATACTGTTATGACTGGTCGAGATATACTTCAAACACTTAGTTAACAATTGCTAAGTGGCGTATATTTTTTTTTGTATTTAGAAAGTGGCACATAAATAAGAAAGCAATTAACATAAACATAAATACACTGGTAGCCTATTTTCGTTATCAATATTTTAATAACTTAATTGACATTATTACAAGCAATATTATTAGGCTCTGCATTAATGCAGAAAATATTCTCTTAGACGAAAGCATTGATGTAAGTACATGGTTTAACTTAGCATAGGATATACCCTAATTCATCGAGTTACTTGATTTATTATATTTACAGTATATATATTTACTTTCAAGAGAGTAAAATTTAAAAACAGGGTGGTTTACGATATATCTTATCGTAAGGACACCTTAATTCTATTTATAAATATGATTCCTTCCATGTTCATCTATATTTAATTTCAAGATTGCCGTATCTTTCGGTAGTGCTTCGCGTATTTCTAATCGTGCTAGCATGGTATTGAGGCGGTGAAATTCCCATGATAACACGTTTGTGCTTAGGAATTTCAACTCAAATACTATGTTGTTTTCATTATTTTCATTTGTGTCCATATGCATTGGATAGACCAACAGATCATTTGGAAGTTCTAGGTTAGTCAAAGTTTTTGCTATGCTATTCTTATTCATATTTTCACGAATTACTTTTCGACGCTGTTCGGCTAAGAAAAGAGGATCAGTTATGATTTTTACAACTCTAAAGATCAATTGTATATATGACACGCTACAACATTTTTGTTCACGCACAGTAATACCAAAATTTGGACATGCCTCGGATCGAAAATCTTCATCTTCTTCTATAAGATTTAGTGCGATTTTCTTTATGTCATTATAATCTCGCGCGGTAACTTCCAATGTATTGGATTTTATTTCGGGGTTTATGCCGTCAAAATTCCAGCAATTTTTATACAAACTTGTGAGGAATTTTCCTCCATTTAGTAAGTTATACCCTCGATCGATTAGTAATGTGAGAAATTTAAGTGGCCATATTGTCGCGATACAATTCTCACCTTGGGTTTGCCACAGATTTTCCGTGATAAATTCGGCAATTAGGGGATATTTTCACATGGGGATCTTATGTAAGAGAGTTCTAAATGTCATATTAGCCGCCAATTTGGTTCTTTCTATTGTTGTAGGCCTTATCCTTGGGATGAAATTACAATATACTAAACTTGCCACTATTCTTGAGATTACTCTGTCCTCTAGGGAATTTCTAGGTGGTTTTAGGAGGAAATGTAACGTGACAAAGTCTAATTCTTCTACCACTCTTATTAATGCATATTCGTTTAATAACTTATTTACATTATTTAGACATGTCATTTTTTATACGCGAGGCGCTGTGGATAAATATGATGTGCTGTTCCTGACACTAATTGTGGTGTATTTAATTGCGGGCAACTAGAATATTTCTTCATGTTATTAATAAATTAATTATCTACCTAAAGGGTTAGTAACATTCCATGCAGGTTATCTCTTTCTGATTTTTCGACGAAGAGACTGGCGAATTCGTTAGTTCCGTTTTATGTTGGTTCGGTGAAGGCTGTACACATGAGCAATCGTCAGAAGTCAGCGTATATCTAGAAGTTTTTTATTTAAGTTTTAATGAATAATACATCGGGGGTGAAGCTACGATAACTCCTACATTGAGGATTCTATGATGATTATAGTTATTATGTTTTTCTTTTGTTAAATTTACAGTTTAGACTCTTCTTTTAATTTTCTTACTGTTCTCTTTATATGCGTCTCTTTTTCTTTGACGTGTTTTCATACGTTTCAAAAACAGTTTACTACCTAGGGATTTATATTCTTCCGATTCCGGGTTAAACAAAAATTGTTTGTAGTATCGGATTTCTGATAGGGATGATGTATACCTTCGTATTTAACACATTGGAGCTTCCTCTCTAAATTATAACAAATTTTAGGTGATCTAAATTTATCAAGTAGTAAAAGGTCTGTTTGAGTAGGTCCTTTGGAATAGAAATATTCGATGTTAAGATCATTTTGCAAGCATCTTATTAATAACTGCAAACAACCAAGTTGTTTTGCGCTTCTTTTCCTATATCTTGTTTTAACTTCCCCTCTAGCTGGGCGATATTTAGGGGTATTCGCGAGTGCTAATCCGTACTTATAAGTGTGGGGTGCATACCCTTTATGATTGTAGGTTAAATCCCATTCATTTGCATACATCTCTTTTCCTTGTTCGTCCACGACTACCATGGCTGCCGAATATATAATGTTCTCCTTCGCTTTCATTATTGTAATAAACTTCGTATCTATTATTGCTTTGCGTATGGGCTTTGATTCGGTTACCATTTTATATATCTGAAAATATTTAGTCTACAATTAGACACTCCTATACTGGTAATTTCTTGGTTTGGATGATATCCATCTTGGTTAGGACATGGGTTAATTTTCCTGTAGGAAACTCCGGGAGGAGACCGCGTTTAGTTTGTTGGGGGGCGTACTTTTAACAACTGGGTATATTGACTTTACATTAACTTGTAGGATTATAAGTTGAATTCCACAGAGGAGTATAGGCACCGTTTCTCCGACGAGCTCTTCATCAATCTTCAGTCTATCATCAATTGTAATTACTGGGTATATTGTGGATTGTTTAATTTATCAATCCACATTTACAGGGGTATAGTCGATTTTCGTAAGGTATCTACCCAGTAGGCGGAGCGTGCCAAATAGGATCCAAAAATACCACTAGTCACCATCGGCCCACCACTAGCTTCCCACTTTAGTTCTTTCTTCCTGATCGCCAATGCTTTGACACTACTTGTATTATTATTAAAATATTTTTTTTTCACTCTTGACTTGGTTAACTTTATTTGCATATTACTAATTCTATTATGATGCTCACAAGTTGATTCTCATAAGGGATTTGAAATCCGCCCCCTTCCACCAATAATAAAAAGAAAGTATTAGTCGAAGGTTGCGAACACAACCTCCCTACTCCACGAATACTTGACTTGATATTTATTAGGGATATTTCCATCTGTCGGGTTTTTTGACCGTTCTGCCTGACTGTGTTGTTACTTTTTCTTCTGTTTCTTGCGGTTTTTTCTTTTTTGGTTTAGCTTTTTTGGGTATTCTTGATCACCCTTAGAGGTTATGTTTGTTTTTGATTCGCCTATGCTATTTCTTTTTTTCTTACTATGATTCGCTACAATTGTATCAATTTCAATCATTCGTCCTACCTCCTGAACTGCAAGGTCAAGTGTTTGGATATTTTTTGAAATTACCATCCTATATAATTTTGGAGGAAGTCCTTGCAAAAATGCATTTAGTATAATTTTTTCGTATAAATCTCCTGAGCCTTTGCCATACTTTGCTTCTACTGAGATTCGTATATTATGCAGATATTCTTGTACGTTCTGTGTATGATCGAAGCTTATTGTTCCATGCTTTAGCTTGTCTGTTGAGCTTGTCTCAACAAATCTGTCTTTAAATGCCGTTAATAGTTTTTCTATTGTGTTTATTGGTAAATTATTGTCTTCTCCGACGGTTTTTTCAATCTGTTTTACAAAGGTCAATGCCTGCCCTCTTAACCTTAGAAGAATCATACTTATTAAAGTTTTCAGGTCAGTTCTAGTTAACTCTACGAATTGTGCTAGCTGTATATTGAATTCATCAACGTCTGTTTGTCCGTCATATTGCGGAATAGACTTGGTTATTTCCACATTTTTTGCGACTAATTTTTGCGCAATTAACAATGCACTTAGCTCTTCCGCCATTTCTTTGTTTTAGTTAGTGGAATTATACACTTTAATAAATCACTTTTACTTAACCTATTTGGGGAAATCTATTATCTCCTATGAGATAAAAAGGGTTTTTTCTATTATAGCCTAGCGGTTATAGGGTTAGACATATATATATATAATAATAATTTTTTTTTCTTATACGTCTGTATCTAGCGTATATTTTAAATTTTAAATTGAGAATTCTGTAGCCTCGCTAGTTCGTACGCTTCATCCGGATTTACGACCGCGCCATCTGTGGCGTTTTGGACCGCGCCACTCCCTATTGGGAGAAATAAAAATAGGTTAACTAATAAATTTGACTTTCCTTGTGAAGTGACCAACTTGGTCAGAGAGGCTTCAATCCGAAATTACGACCGTGCCGGCTGTTACGTTTTGACTCTGCCAAATTTGGCATTGAAGCTGCGCCAATTGTTATGGGGGGAGTTTGAAACAAGGGCTAATCAAATAAGTCCCGTAATCATTCTATATAGTTATCAGATTCCTTAGGAGCGTACCAATGGATAGCATATGAACTAGATGACTACTCTTGAAAGCTAGATACGTACATATAAAATGAAACTAAAAAAAATTAGAAAAGTAATAGGTTTAATAGACTTACATGATTAATTATACAGCATCGAACTTGAAAATGCAAGAATCAATGCAAGAATGATAATAACATAATAATCCGAAAAACACTTCTTCAATACCATATAACGTTAACTCTGATTCCGAGCAATAATCACTATTTTCCAATTGGCTCATCTCCTCTCGGAGGGCCCGCCACTTTACTCTTTTGCTGACAAAATCAGATTATTATGTTGACAAACTACCCAATAGTTTATTTGTAAAATTCTCTTCATTAACATATGCATTCCTGAAAGTGCTTCTAAAAACTACCAAAGTTTCAAACAATGTCCCATACTCTTTTTCAAGAAATCTTCAGCTATATGTCAATTATTCTGATTGGTTTGGTGCATGCAAAAACCCGCGGTTTTTCGCCTTTGAAATCTGTCGATTGCGTCTGGGAATGTTCGAGAGTCTTTTATTTCCTAAACAAAAGTTTTACAAAGTTCCTTGAAGTATTTCTGAATTAATCATCTCTGGCTTTAAAGTAATATTTGACTGATAAATAAATGAGAGTTTGAAACAGAATTTCAAACTTGATTAAGGGAGTTTGCTTTACAACGGAAATGTAATTAGAATAAATTTTCCATATTTAGGGTATATATTGTACATGGTACATATTTTTTTTTTTAATTTAAAATTTATTTTCTAAACTCCGTTAAAACTCCATTTAAAAATTTATTATGATGGTCAGATGAACAGCTGTCCACGATGGTCTGTACCACGTCGCGGGTATTGGTACTCAAATGCATTGCGGGTACCACGTCGCGGGTATTGGTACTCAAATGCATAATCATGACTCTACATATTAGGCCAAATGAAATGCATGATGCAAACAACCAATATAGCAATGGGGGTTATCAATAGAAGGGAGATAATCAGCTCGTTTCCATTCCAGAATTTCCAAACAGCCAATATAGCAATGGTTGCTACCGCAACATAGCAAAGGCATTCAATCAGATCGCAATCCATTTTGGGATTTGGCTGAACAGTTTCGTGATTTTGGACCTCAAGTCTCAATCTGAGGTCCATGGTGAAGAATTTCTTTATTTTCTGCACTGCAATCTAAAAAAGAACACAAAACATTCATTCAGAGAGCATTAAAACGTAACATCTTTTATTCTTTGAGGCTTTTGTTAGGGCACAAATGGGCTTACCCAGAATACTTCCTACAAATATGAACTAAGCAATGTAAAACCAATGGCTAATTGTATGGAGTTAAAATTGCCGGGATTTAATGAGAAGTTTTGTTGGCTGTCCTCATTACCCCAGACGAGCCAAAGACTGATGGTGTAGTACTGAGCTACTGAGCTGAAAAGTTCATAACTTGCAGTACTCCCCCGGGGACTGTGGGGTTATCCTCAAAGAGATAGTTATTTTATTTTTCGACCATGTTGAAAAAAATGGCTATTTCAAAATTTTGTACTTACTTCAGGGCTGATTAGTTTTATTATTTTGGACCTCAAGTCTAAATCTGAGGTCCATGGTGAAGAATTTCTTTATTTTCTGCACTGCAATCTAAAAAAGAACACAAAACTTTCATTCAGAGAGCATTAAAACGTAACATCTTTTATTCTTTGAGGCTTTTGTCAAGGCACAAATGGGCTTACCCAGAATACTTCCTACAAATATGAACTAAGTAATATAAAACAAATGGTTAATTGTATGGAGTTAAAATTGCCGGGATTTAATTGCGTGTAGTACTGAGTTACTGAGCTGCAAAGTTCATAACTTGCAGTACTCCTCCGGGGACTGTGGGGAATGAAGTTATCCTCAAAGAGATAGTTATTTTATTTTTCGACCATGTTGAAAAAAATGGCTAAAGCCCAAGGAACTTTGTGGACTAGCCCACCACCGTCCAAAGACTCTGGGAGATTGGTAATATTATTGGACAATAGAACCCCTCAATTTTCATTAGTGCATTTGTTAGAGAAGTTTTGTGGGCTGTCCTCATTACCCCAGACGAGCCAAAGACTGATGGTGTAGTACTGAGCTGCAAAGTTCATAACTTGCAGTACTCCCCCGGGGACTTTGGGGGATTAAGTTATCCTCAAAGAGATAGTTATTTTATTTCGACCATGTTGAAAAAAATATGTAATGCAACAATGGTTTGAAATATACTAAAAGGTTCACAAAAACTACAAAAATTATTTGTACACTGTTTAGGTGCCATTTCTCTAGCTACTACTCTCACAAATCCTAAACAGCATCCATCATCATCTTCTCTTAAAGGATCTAAAAGTAATCAAGGATCTAAAAGGATCTGCAAAGTTCATAACTTGCAGTACTCCCCCACGGACTGTGGGGGATTAAGTTATGCTCAAAGAGATAGTTATTTTATTTTTCGACCATGTTGAAAAAAATGGCTAAAGCCCAAGGAACTTTGTGGACTAGCCCACCACCGTCCAAAGACTCTGGGAGATTGGTAATATACCTGGACAATAGAACCCCTCAATTTTCATTAGTGCTTTTGTTAGAGAAGTTTTGTTGGCTGTCCTCATTTCCCCTGACGAGCCAAAGACTGATGGTGTAGTACTGAGCTACTGAGCTGCAAAGTTCATAACTTGCAGTACTCCCCCGGGGGACTGTGGGGGATTAAGTTATCCTAAAAGAGATAGTTATTTGATTTTTCGACCATGTTGAAAAAAATATGTAATGCAACAATGGTTTGAAATATACTAAAAGGTTCACAAAAACTACAAAAATTATTTGTACACTGTTTAGGTTCCATTTCTCTAGCTACAACTCTCATAAATCTTAAACATCATCCAACATCATCGTCTCTTAAAGGATCTAAAATTAATCAAGGTTCTAAAAGGATCTGTAAAGTTCATAATTTGCAGTACTCCCCCGGGGACTGTGGGGGATTACGTTATCCTCAAAGAGATAGTTATTTTATTTTTCGACCATGTTGAAAAAAATGGCTATCTCAAATTTTGTACTTATTTAAGGGCTGATGAGTTTCATTATTTTGGACCTAAAGTCTAAATCTGAGGTCCATAGCGAAGAACTTTTTTTATTTTCTGCACTGCAATCTAAAAAAGAACACAACATTCATTCAGAGAGCATTAAAACGTAACATCTTTTATTCTTTGAGGCTTTTGTTGGGGCACAAATGGGCTTACCCAGAATACTTCCTACAAATATGAACTAAGCAATGTAAAACCAATGGCTAATTGTATGGAGTTAAAATTGCCGGGATTTAATGAGAAGTTTTGTTGGCTGTCCTCATTACCCCAGACGAGCCAAAGACTGATGGTGTAGTACTTAGCTACTGAGCTGCAAAGTTCATAACTTGCAGTACTCCCCCGGGGACTGTGGGGGATTAAGTTATCCTCAAAGAGATAGTTATTTTATTTTTCGACCATGTTGAAAAAAATGGCTATCTCAAAATGTTGTACTTACTTAAGGGCTAAAGAGTTTCGTGATTTTCGACCTAAAGTCTCAATCTGAGGTCCTTGGTGAAGAATTTCTTTATTTTCTGCACTGCAATCTAAAAAAGAACACAACATTCATTCAGAGAGCATTAAAACGTAACATCTTTTATTATTTGAGGCTTTTGTTAGGGCACAAATGGGCTTACCCAGAATACTTTCTACAAATATGAACTAAGCAATGTAAAACCAATGGCTAATTGTATGGAGTTAAAATTGCCGGGATTTAATTGCGTGTAGTACTGAGCTACTGAGCTGCAAAGTTCATAACTTGCAGTACTCCCCCGGGGACTGTGGGGGATTAAGTTATCCTCAAAGAGATAGTTATTTTATTTTTCGACCATGTTGGAAAAAATGGCTATCTCAAAATTTTGTACTTACTTAAGGGCTGAACAGTTTCGTGATTTTGGACCTAAAGTCAATCTGAGGTCCATGGTGAAGAATTTCTTTATTTTCTGCACTTCAATCTAAAAAAGAACACAAAAATTTCACTCAGAGAGCATTAAAACGTAACATCTTTTATTCTTCGAGGTACAAATGGGCTTACCCAGAATACGTTACAAATAGGAACTAAGTAATGTAAAACCAATGGCTAATTGCATGGAGTTAAAATTGCCGGGATTTAATTGCGTGTAGTACTGAGCTACTGAGCTGCAAAGTTCATATCTTGCAGTACTCCCCCGGGGACTGTGGGGGATTAAGTTATCCTCAAAGAGATAGTTATTTTATTTTTTTACCATGTTGAAAAAAATGGCTAAAGCCCAAGGAACTTTGTGGACTAGCCCACCACCGTCCAAAGACTCTGGGAGATTGGTAATATACCTGGACAATCGAATCCCTCAATTTTCATTAGTGCATTTGTTCGAGAAGTTTTGTTGGCTGTCCTCATTACCCCAGACGAGCCAAAGACTGATGGTGTAGTACTGAGCTACTGAGCTGCAAAGTTCATAACTTGCAGTACTCCCCCGGGGACTGTGGGGGATTAAGTTATCCTCAAAGAGATAGTTATTTTATTTTTCGACCATGTTGAAAAAAATGGCTATCTCAAAATTTTGTACTTACTTAAGGGCTAAACAGTTTCGTGATTTTGGACCTCAAGTCTCAATCTGAGGTCCATGGTGAAGAATTTCTTTATTTTCTTCACTGCAATCTAAAAAAGAACACAAAACATTCATTCAGAGAGCATTAAAACGTAACATTTTTTATTCTTTGAGGCTTTTGTTTGGGCACAAATGGGCTTACCCAGAATACTTCCTACAAATATGATCTAAGCAATGTAAAACCAATGGCTAATTGTATGGAGTTAAATTTGCCGGGATTTAAGGAGAAGTTGTGTTGGCTGTCCTCATTACCCCAGACGAGCCAAAGACTGATGGTGTAGTACTGAGCTACTGAGCTGAAAAGCTCATAACTTGCAGTACTCCCCCAAGGACCGTGGGGGATTAAGGTATCCTCAACGAGGTAGCTATTTTATTTTTTAACAATGTTGGAAAAAATGTCTATTTCAAATTTTATACTTATTCCAGTGCTAAAGAGTCTTATTATTTTGTACCTAAATCCGCAGTCTGATGTACTTCGTGAAAAACTTTTTTGTTTTCTTCACTGCACTCTAAAAAAGAACACAAAAATTTCATTCAGAGAGCATTAAAACGTAACATCTTTTATTCTTTGAGACTTTTGTTAGGGCACAAATGGGCTTACCCAGAATACTTCCTACAAATATGAACTAAGCAATATACAACCAATAGCTAATTGTATAGAGTTAAAATTGCCGGGATTTAATTGCGTGTAGTACTGAGCTACTGAGCTGCAAAGTTCATAACTTGCAGTACTCCCCCGGGGACTGTGGGGGACACTATCTTTAACACGGCTATTAAATACAAGAACTTCCCTCTTCTGGGGATTGAAAGAAAGACCTATGTTACCATACTCCTTACTCAAAATACGGAAAGTCTTCGATGCCTATAAGTGTTCTACTCGCGTTCAAAATGTCGTCGGCATAATCGATCACCGAAACATTGATCTTAAAGAAACCCGCGATTGCCTTGTTTCGTTGTTCGCTGTAAAGACACGCAGAGCTTATGGAATTCTCGTTTCAATGAAGTGCCACTTTAACCGTTTTCTACTTGCAAGGGTATATAATTCTTTTGTTCTGCCACATGTGCTAGCCCTATCCCCGTTTTGGAAAATATTGACCTTGTCTGATCGCCGCAATATTCGGTCTATTTTCTACAGATATGGCAAGTATCTGCTTCGTCTTCCGGTTTGGATGAGGAATTCGAATGTATCTGAAGTATGGTATAGCCGACCCGCTTATAGCTGTACTGAATCTCCGTGTTCAATTTGCAAAGGCGTTTGAACCAAGCCTCTCTTCATTATATGTCGCAATAACTTAAATTTGTCTTTTTTGTTTGTCGTAGGAATGTTCTTAATCTTGTTTTTCTGTAGTTGGGTTTTCTTCGGATATTTTTCTTTTTTTTCTTTTCTTGTACTCTATTTACAACATTTTGTATGTTTAATAATGGGTAATAAAATAATAATATATATATATATATATATATATATATATATATATATATATATATATATATATATATATATATATATATATATATATATATATATATATATATATATATATATATATATATATATATATATATATATATATATATATATATATATATATATATATATATATATATATATATATATATATATATATATATATATATTACTTATTTGAGGGGTTTTCCCCCTCTTAAATACCTCGCTCTTTGCGCTTAAGTTTTTTTCAGCCCTTTCAAAAGAGCTATTTATTCTAATCAAACGGCCTTTGTGATTCAGGGGTCATTCTTAAAGAACTGGAACAAAATATAAGCTATAGCGTAAAGAGCGAGGTATTGACGAGGAGGCAAAACCCATCATATACGTAATAATTTTTCTTTGTTTTAAGTTTTAAAGTTTCTCCTTACTTTTAGTTGATAAAACTTTTTTTTAAATTTAATTTTTATAAAAATCCATAGTTCGGGTTGCTATTTGTATGTTGGAGTGACTTTTCAACAATTTTTAATCCTAACACAAACAGTATTTTTTTAATTTTTAATTCAACAATTTTTAATCCTGACACAAACAGTTTTATTTAATTTTATAACTCCTGAAGTTGACCAGAGAAAAAAACATTATCATTCCCAAAAGATTCAATATATGCTCTTTGACATCCTGGATACACTCACACTCTTTTTATTTATTTAAATCGTAAGAGAAGAAGTAGTAATAGAAATAGTCCCAAAAGTTTTAACTTAATGCTCCCAGTCGTTCTCGATATTTTGCTAAGGTATCTTCTTGGCAACCATAAACACAATGCCTTTTTGTGTAGTTTAATGCAACATTTCGTTTGAATGCATAATGGGCCAATTGCATAATTATGGGGGTTGGCATAATCTATATCCCTAAGGACATAGTTGCTGGACCGTTCATCTATGCTGAAAATAATAACTGTCTCAAAATTTGGACCGGATGTGTTTGAAAAATGAATGGACTTGAGAGAAGGACTGATTGCCCTCTAATCTCTGTGTACTCATAAAAAGGGCAACAAACCTTTTAATTTTGAATCGAATTAGCTCCTTTAAAATTTTCAATGATATTTCTAGCTATTATAACGTTGCTGCCTATGATATAGCTTGTATGCCCTTTTGAAAACCTACATGCATACATTTTTTTCATCTAATTAAAACTCCTCCTAAACTTTCCCTAAAAGTTTCACTTTATTATCCTTACTTTTAGTTTATCTTTTTGCTCATTATCTTCTTCTTACTTTATTATAGTTCTGAAGAGGCATGAACTATAAGCTAGACCTAAGATAAACTCTCTCCTGAATTCACTTCTAAGCAAGAATCGTGAAGTGTCACGATTCTTGCTTCTCCTTTAAGGGGTGATTAATTTATTAAAATAAAGTGGGTATAAAATTCAAGGAATTTACCACGTGCTCATAAGAATTGGTGAGAAGCTATCGTATTATCCAATTCCAAATTCTTGGGGACGACGTGGGTATAGTATGCATTATATAACTCCTATTTAATTTTTTCTTTTGATACAGTGTGATTTTATCCCTTTGATGCGTGGCAAAGGTAAATACAATATACCTTGCGCTGCTTTGTGACAAAATTTTCCTTAAATATTTCGCTTGGCCAAACTGAAGAAAAGCATAATTACCTCTAGTTTCCCTCAAAATTATATTTTTCGATTTTTCTGTTGAGGCATTGTGGTTCGAGAAATATTATTTTCATGGTGGATTCCTTTTCTCCGACCTATGCGCGAAAGTACTCAGATGCTTGGATGTTATGTTAGATCCATTTTTGTTACATAAGATTAAAAAGTATTTTTTTTTTATTGAAAGCTATGTCAATAAAAAATGAGCAGATACTAATTTAAAATTTTATCTCTGCTTTGTAATACAATGTTTACCACGTAACATATGTTCTTCATTAACTTGTTTCTGTTCACTTTTAGTTTATCATTACTTTTCACTGTTCTTTGAAACTGCTCCAGAAGTTGTTTTTTGTATGTTATTCTGTATCTCACTTTTCCAGAATATATTTTGATCACTTACTGTTACCATCCTCCTCAGGAGAGAGGAAGGCAGAGGAATGGAAGCACCATTCATACCCTTTAAATAGGCTGCACAAAAAGTGTGGGCCAATCCTGCTCTCTAGGCCTATAATGAAAGAAAGATTGAGATGACTCGGGCACGGTCTGCGGATGATAGATTACCAAAGATTGTCCTTTTCAGCAAACCGCCTAGAGAAACCTTCGGTCGTCAGCGATTGGGGTGGGAGTATGTCGTAAAAAGGCATTTAAGTAAAATAGGAAATTCCTGGGAGGGTGTAAAAAGGGAGGCTTTAGACAGATTAGGATGGAGGAAGGGCATGTATGACTAGGATTACTGATGACTAGGATTACTTGTTTTTTTCTGACTCACTTATTTTATTATCATTCACTTCTCTTTTATAACTCTTCTGTGTGCCTGTGCCTGCACGCTCTATCTTTCTCTCCTCTCTCTGTCGGTCTATTTGTCTTTCTCTCTCAGTCGGGCTATCTGTCTTTCTCTCTCATTCTCTCACTCTCTCTCTCTCTCTCTCTCTCTCTCTCTCTCTCTCTCTCTCTCTCTCTCTCTCTCTCTCTCTCTCTCTCTCTCTCTCTCTCTCTCTCTCTCTCTCTCTCTCTCTCTCTCTCTCTCTCTATATATATATATATATATATATATATATATATATATATATATATATATATATATATATATATATATATACCTCTTGAAAGGAGGTAACCCCCTTGATAACCCACTTGAAAGGAGTTAATGTTAAGGCTCTCTCTTTTCTGTTCTTTACGTTCGTAGATATTACTATAAAAGTGTAGTTTATCTTCACTTGTACTGTAGCTCGAAATTCATATCTTCCTAGATAACCCTCTTGAAAGGAGTTTATGATAAGGCTCTCTCTTTTCTGAATTTTCTCTCTCTTTTCTGAAACTGAATTTTGATGTCAATAAATGTATCAAAAGAATGGGCTTATAATAATGATTCTAAATTTTCTCTCTCTTTTCTGAAAATGAATTTTAATGTCAATAAATTTTCCAAAAGATTTTGCTTATAATGCTGACTATAAATATATAAATTTTATTAAGTTTAGTATTACTCATCAATGGCTACGAGCCTTAGAAAATTTACCAGATTTTTAAAAAATCTGGTAAATAAAAAAACCTATTGAAAAAACCTAATTGAAACCTAATTGAAAAAAATAAAAAAAAACCTATTCATAAAAATATATTTCAGATCTGTCTGAAATTGTAATGTATTCCCTCAGGATTATTGTTGATGGTTCTTTCCTGTAGTCACATTCACGAAATTCATATCTTCCTTGATAACCCTCTTGAAAGGAGTTTATGATAAGGCTCTCTCTTTTCTGAATTTTCTGAATTTTCTCTCTCTTTTCTGAAACTGAATTTTGACGTAAAGGAATGTATCAAAAGAATGTGCTTATAATACTGATTCTAAATTTTATCTCTCTTTTATGAAACTGAATTTTGATGCCAATAAATGTTTCAAAAGAATGGGCTTATAATGCTGATTCTAAATATATAAATTTTATTAAGTTTAGTATTACTCATCAAAGGCTACGAGCCTGAGAAAATTTACCGTATTTTTAAAAAATCTGGTAAATAAAAAAAACCTATTGAAAAAACCTAATTGAAACCTAATTGAAAAAAAAAAAAAAAAACCATTAATAAAATAATATTTCATATATTTATGAAATTGTAATATATTCCCTCAGGATTATTGTTGATGGTTCTTTCCTGTAGTCACATTCACAATTTTGTTTTTTGAATGTTTGATGTCTATATAGCAGTACTGTAGCTCGAAATTCATATCTTCCTTGATAACCCTCTTGAAAGGAGTTTATGATAAGGCTCTCTCTTTTCTTTTCTTTACGTGTGTAGATATTCCTAGAAAATTGTAGTTTAGCTTCACTTGTACTGTAGCTCGAAATTCATATCTTCCTTGATAACCCTCTTGAAAGGAGTTTATGATAAGGCTCTCTCTTTTCTGAATTTTCTCTCTCTTTTCTGAAACTGAATTTTGATGTCAATAAATGTATCAAAAGAATGGGCTTATAATGCTGATTCTAAATTTTCTCTCTCTTTTCTGAAACTGAATTTTGATGTCAATAAATGTATCAAAAGAATGAATGTAGCTCGTGCAAATCAAAGGCTACGAGCCTGAGAAAATTTACCAGATTTTTAAAAAAGCCTGTAAATAAAAAAAACCTATTGAAAAACCATAATTGAAACCTAATTGAAAAAAATAAAAAAAAACTATTAATAAAAAAAAATTTCATATCTTTCTGAAATTTTAATATATTCTCTCAAGATTATTGTTGACGGTTCTTTCCTGTAGTCACATTCACAATTTTGTTTTTTGCATGTTTGACGCCTATATAGCAGGACTGGAGCTCGAAAGTCATATCTTCCTTGATGACACTCTTGAAAGGAGTTTATAATAAAGCTCTCTTTTCTGTTCTTTACGTGTATACATATTACTAGAAAATTGTAGTTTAGCTTCACGTTTAAAAACACATCTTTAATATTAAAAACATCTATAATATAATATTAAATATATAAATTTGGTTCTTTCCTGTAGTCACATTCACAATTTTGTTTCTTGCATGTTTGATGTCTATATAGCAGTACTGTAGCTCGAAATTCATATCTTCCTTGATAACCCACTTGATAGGAGTTAATGTTGAGGCTCTCTCTTTTTTTTTCTGGACGTTCCTATATTGTCCGATTATTGTGTATATTATATTAAGTTGTACTGTATCTCGAACTTCATATCTAACTTGATAAACCTCTGGAAAGTAGTTTATGATAAGGCTCTCTCTTTTCTGAATTTTCTCTCTTTTCTGAAACTGAATTTTGATGTCAATAAATGTATCAAAAGAATGGGCTTATAATTCTGATTCTAAATTTTCTCTCTCTTTTATGAAACTGAATTTTAATGTCAATAAATGTATCAAAAGAATGCATGTAGCTCGTGCAAATCAAAGGCTACGAGCCTGAGAAAATTTACCAGATTTTTAAAAAAGCTGGTAAATAAAAAAAACCTATTGAAAAAACCTAATTGAAACCTAATTGAAAAAAATAAAAAAAAACCTATTCAGAAAAAAATATTTCATATCTGTCCGAAATTGTAATGTATTTCCTCAGGATTATTGTTTACGGTTATTTCCTGTAGTTACATTCACAATTTTGCTTCTTGCATGTTTGACGTCTATATAGCAGTACTGTAGCTCGAAATTCATATCTTCCTTGATAACCCTCTTAAAAGGAGTTTATGATAAGGCTCTCTCTTTTCTGTTCTTTACGTGTGTAGATATTCCTAGAAAGTTGTAGTTTAGCTTTACTTTTAAAAACACACCTATAATATTAAAAACATTTATAATATAATATTAAATATATAAATTTTATTAAGTTTATTATTACTCAACAATGGCTACGAGCCTGAGAAAATTTAACGGATTTAAACAAATCTTTTAAATAAAAAAACCTACTGAAAAAACCTAATTGAAACATAATTGAAAAAAATAAAAAAAACCTAATAATAAAAAAATATTTCATATATGTCTGAAATTGTAATATATTTCCTCAGGATTATTGTTGATGGTTCTTTCTTGTAGTCACATTCACAGTTTTGTTTCTTGCATGTTTGATGTCTATATAGCAGTACTGTAGCTCGAAATTCATATCTTCCTTGATAACCCTCTTGAAAGGAGTTTATGATAAGGCTCTCTCTTTTCTGTTCTTTACGTGTGTAGATATTCCTAGAAAATTGTAGTTTAGCTTCACTTGTACTGTAGCTCGAAATTCATATCTACCTTGATAACCCTCTTGAAAGGAGTTTATGATAAGGCTCTCTCTTTTCTGAATTTTCGTCTCTACTATTTCTGAAACTGAATTTTGATGTCAATAAATGTATCAAAAGAATGGGCTTATAATGCTGATTCTAAATTTTCTCTCTTTTCTGAAACTGAATTTTGATGTCAATAAATGTATCAAAAGAATGCATGTAGCTCGTCAATCAAAGGCTACGAGCCTGAGAAAATTTACCAGATTTTAAAAAAATCTGGTAAATAAAAAAACCTAATTGAAAAAAAAAAAAAAAAAACCTATTCAGAAAAAAATATTTCATATCTGTCTGAAATTGTAATGTATTTCCTCAGGATTATTGTTGATGGTTCTTTCCTGTAGTCACATTCACAATTTTGTTTCTTCCATGTTTGATGTTTATATAGCAGGACTGTAGTTCGAAAGTCATATCTATCTTGATAACCCTCTGGAAAGGAGTTTATAATAAGGCTCTCTTTTCTGTTCTTTACGTGTGTAGATATTCCTAGAAAATTGTAGTTTAGCTTCACGTTTAAAAACACATCTATAATATTAAAAACATTTATAATATAATATTAAATATATAAATTTGGTTCTTTCCTGTAGTCACATTCACAATTTTGTTTCTTGCATGTTTGATGTCTATATAGCAGTACTGTAGCTCGAAAACTGTAGCTCGGGGGGGTATCCTCCTCAAAAATATATTTTCTATCTGGAAATCAACTACGCTGAACAAAATGCCTATCTCAAAATTTTGATTGGATGTGTTCAGGGAAATGATGAGCGTGGGGGGGGGGGGGCTAGTTACACTCCAATCACTTTCGACTATTGAAAAGGGCACTAGCTCTTTAATTTCAAATTGAATGAGCCTGTTTTGAAGTTTATACAATAACGCCTTCTATAAAAACCTTATATGCCCCCAGGGCATAACTTAAAACCCTTGCCCTGAGGGTTGTAGGGGGGGGGGGTATCCTCCTCAAAAATATATTTTCTATCTGGAAATCAACTACGCTGAACAAAATGGCTATCTCAAAATTTTGATTGGATGTGTTCGGGGAAATGATGGGTTTGGGGGGGGGGGAGAGGGGGGCTAGTTACACTCCAATCACTTTCGACTATTAAAAAGGGCACTAGCTCTTTAATTTCCAATTGAATAAGCCTGTTTTGAAGTTTATACAACAACGCCGTCTATAAAAACCTTATATGCCCCCAGGGCATAACTTATAACCCTTGCCCAGTGGATTTTGGGGGAGTGTCCACCTCAAAAATATATTTTCTATCTGGAAATCAACTCCGCTGAACAAATGGCTATCTGAAAATTTTGTTTGGTTGTGTTTTAGAAACTTCAAAACAGGCTCATTCAATTATAAATTAAATAGCTTGTGCCCTTTTTAATCTTCTAAAGTTTTTTGTATGTTACTTGCCCTCCTCTTCCCCCCCCCCCCAAACCCATTATTCCCCCAAACACAACCCATCAAAATTTTGGGATAGCAAATGATGAGCGTGGAGGGGGGGGAGGGGGCTAGTTACACTCCAATCACTTTCGACTATTAAAAAGGGCACTATCTCTTCAATTTCCAATTGAATGAGCGTGTTTTGAAGTTACTACGACAACGCCTTCCGTAAAAATCTTATTTGCCCCCAGGGTATAACTTAAAGCCTTTGCCCTGAGGGTTGTGGGGGGGGGGTATCCTCCTCAAAAACATATTTTCTATCTGGAAATCAACTACGCTAAACAAAATGGCTATCCCAAAATTTTGATTGGATGTGTTTGGGGAAATGATGGGTTTGGGGGGGGGGGGCTAGTTACACTCCAATCACTTTCGACTATTAAAAAGGGCACTAGCTATTTAATTTCCAATTGAATGAGCCTGTTTTGAAGTTTCTACAACAACGCCTTCTATAAAAAACCTTATATGTCCCCAGGGCTTAACTTAAAACCCTTTGCCTGAGGGTTGTGGGGCAGTATCCTCCTCAAAAATATATTTTCTATGTGGTAATCAACTACGCTGAACAAAATGGATAACACAAAATTTCGTTTGGATGTTTTCCTGGAATTGATGGGTTTGGGGGGGAGAGGGGGGCTAGTTACACTCCAATCACTTTCGACTATTAAAAAGGGCACTAGCTATTTAATTTCCAATTGAATGAGCCTGATTTGAAGTTTCTACAACAACCTCTTCTACAAAAACCTTATATGCCCCCAGGCCATAACTTAAAACCCTTGCCCTGCGGGTTGGGGGGGGGGGTATCCTCCTCAAAAATATATTTTCTATCTGGAAATCAACTACGCTGAACAAAATGGCTATCTCAAAATTTTGATTGGATGTGTTTTGGGGAATGATGGGCGTAGAGGGGGGGGCTAGTTGCCCTCCAATCATTTTCGACTATTAAACAGGGCACTAGAACTCTCGATTTCCAATCGAATGATCCCCCTTTGAAGTTTCTACGACCACCTCTTCCATATGTAGTGCCTCTCGGAAAAAAAAAAAATAATAATAAAACATAGGAGCCGTATGGCCTTTACTATAGGCAACGTTACAGCGTTGTCTCTGATAACAATGAAGTTAGACAACCTCTTGCAGGACAATAAAATACAAAAATGGATAGATAAATAAAGGAAAGAACCTCAAATGTAGTAATGGAACGTTTAAAAACTTGTTTCGAAGGACAAAAGTGAGAAAAAACCTCATTTGAGGTTTATTCAGGAATGG
>NC_142812.1:4773046-4789855 GCF_049724085.1 Artemia sp. Qi Xiang Cuo | reverse complement strand
TTGTATTAGATACTTGTAAGAACCGAAATTGATCTAAGGGCAACCGAAACTGATCTAAGGGCAACTTTTCTTGTTCTATCAACTCTTATCTTTTGAATAGCAATACTAGTTACGTAAGTTGATGTTGGGACAGTATTGTTAAACTATCATTTTGCTTGCTGGCACTGTTCATGCTAGAGGTTGAGTAGTTATTTTAAATAAATTTGCTACACATTCTTTTCAAAGTGATTCTTATTTTTCTGTTACTCCATACCATTTGTGCGAAGTCCACATTTGAATAATTTGTCATCTGCGTTTCTACAAAAAAACGTCTCCGTCATTGAATGGTAGTTCGCCAATTTCTCTCTCAAAACAAACTATATGGAACCAATGGTTAGCAATTGATTAGCAGCCAATCCACTGTACGATTTTGAAAATAAGTTGTATCAGTATGTAAATAAACGTATTCAAAAATCTTGATTCGGTATGCAAGGGCAACATTCTGTTATTGAAAATTTTGAATTATGTCCATACGTTGTTTATTCATTTCATTAATTTTTAGAAGGGGTGACAGCTGGGTGTTTTCATATGATTGAGGATGAACTCTAAAAATGATAAACACATAACACCACGTTTGTGTCTGGCTGTCTGGCGGTAGAATTGGAACTGTAAATTATAGTCTGTCTTCATGCCCAGGCATCGCCTTTTTTATCATCCATGCCTCGAACATTTTCTTTTCACCTTCCATGTCGTGGTCAAGAGGATCAAAGAAAATGGCGCATCGATTTGCTTTGTCGATAATTACGATTCTTCATCGGCCAATTTGAAGAATAGTGAATATCAAAATTTTTTTTCTGGAATAGTCTAGAATTTATAGACTTTCAATCAAGAATTTTATTGGTTACAGAAAATGGGAACACACTCATTGCTTCTGTAAGACCTAGATCTTAAAGCTTGACGGAAAAAGAGCACAATAATGGCTAAGAGGAAGCACGAGTTTTGGCGTTTACTCACCCGGAAAATATCCTCCTGCTCAGCGGAAATCACCACCCGAGACGTATTGGTATCCAGTCACTTTCGAACTATAAAACAAGGATTAGAACTCTAAATTTCTGATATAATGAGCACCATCCAATTTTTCTGCAACCCTTAGGAGGAGGGTTGGACGAAGAAGTGGCAGTCCCCCTCTTATATAGAATAAATTTTACCCATTGATTGGTTTAATTTTACTCTTTATTTTCATAATAACAGCATGTCAGAAATATTCCCCATAAATCATAAGGGATGAAATATCAATTTCACATTTTAGATGTGTTTTAAATTTTTTTGTAGTTCCTCCCACCAACATTCACACAAATAATCCCCCAAGTTAAAACTAATGGTTATAGCCCTAGGAACTATACATAAATTTCTACCTTCACCACCCCTCGTCTTTGCTTAAGAACTAATTCTGTATTTATGTCAAGGTTCAATGAGGGCTGGGAGTTTTGGGAATTTAAAATGCACCCTTTAAGGTATCCCCATTCCTCCCTGACTACAAAACCTGTTCAATCAGAAAACGTAAAGTAGAAGTTGAAGTGCCTTTTTAAGTTTCGTAATTTATCTATTGCTTATGCCAAAATATCCCAGCTCTCCTTAAGCCAAAGATAAATTCAGAATTCTGAGGGAGAAACGAGGGGATATTGGAGGTAGACATTGATATAGTCCCAAGGGCTGTATCCAGGACTTTCGTTTGGGGATTAGTTTTTTGCGGGTGGGGAAGGGGGCCCAAAAAATAAATTAAAAAAGCATAAAAAATTTAAATTTGATATACCTCTTGATTCTGGGAATATTTCTGGTCTACACTCTTATTAAGAAGGTAAATAGTATCATTAAACCTCTCAATATGCAGAATTTATTCCATATAGGAGGGGACCTTCCTTCCTCATTCAAACCTCCACCTCATGGTCACATAAACTTTAGAGGGTACTTATTACTTCGAAAATTGAGATTTCTTGTACTTTTCTTATAAGGCGAAAGTAGGGATAATTTACAAGGGGGATATTTTATGGAGGGGAGTAAATTATGGCTCTTGGAGAGTACGGAATCATATAAGAATATAAAATTCAGCTAGTCTTAGACTACGGTAATAAATTGAATTTGGTGCGTTTTAAAATTATAATTTTTTTTTTTTATATTCGACAGAAAAATTCTAACTCCGTACGAACACCATATATGGGGATAGCCTCCCTATGGGAATTGGATTTCCGAGAAATTGATTGCGTAACCTAACCTAACCTCATGAGTTCCGGAACGAACACCATATATGGGCATAGACTCCCTAGGGGAAATGGATTTCCGAGAAATTGATTGCGTAACCTAACCTAACCTCATGAGTTCCGGAACGAACACCATATATGGGCATAGAATCCCTAAGGGAAAATGGATTTCCAAGAAATTGATTGCGTAATCGAAGGGGAAGTGAATTTTCGAGAACTTGATTGGGTAATTGGTGGGGAGAATGTTTTGATCCAATAACGGGGAAACAAATCACGTGTCTCCTTCTAAGCCAATCAGAGGGTTGGTTACATATTAGTGGGAGAGGATTGCAGGGAATATAAGGAAAGGCTTTTTGCTATAGTTTTTATTAGTAGTGTGATACCATGAGTGAACAAGTTGAGTTAGAAATATCCTTTTATTGCAACTGTTCTATTTGTAAAGGTCATTTTCATGATTTTGAACATTCTCATGAACCTACTGCATGTTTAGACAGAATAGAGGTAAAGATAGATGAGAAGAATCTAGAGGAAATGAGAAGAAAAATTATAGGTGATATGGAGCGAAATTTATACCGATTGCAAGTAAGTTCACATAAAACAAGGTTTGATATGACAGAAAAAGAAGATCAAATGAAGAGACTGGGAAAAGAGGGCTGTCTCTATAGTGTAAAAGACAGCAGTGAAAACCCAATGAAAAATGTGTATAATGCAAGATATAACTCTAAATATTATGATGAATATGTTCTAAGAGAAGAGAAAAAGTGGCCATTTAAGAGACAACATAAGAGGTCATTCTACGGAAAGGATTTTAAACAACGAAAACCGTGGTGGAAGAGTTCTCATATATGATTTAACGATAAATCTAATAATTGATATGTATAATGAGTTTTATATTGTAATCATACAATAAATTTGTTTGTACTATTTTAATTTTCTCATATTAGTTATTTTCTCATATATCATCAGAGACTTCTGTGCATGAATAGTTCAGATTGAATAGATCAGTCTTTAGAATGTTATCAATCCTCAATCAAGTTTTCTATCAAAGATAAAAAATAAATCATTCTTCAAATCTTTATTCTTTTGATATATCAATATTTATTATAGTTTTCATGTACACAATCTCGGGTTCAATTGCTTGAACCTCGTCTTCTTCTTCAATTACTATTATATCTAGGAGAGGGGGCATGTCAAATAAATCCTCTCGTATTCTTATGATATTCATCGAAGAGGGCAAACTATCAACCAACCGCTCATCGTCCTCTATACAGAGTCGGTCCGAAGGTCCCCGCCGTACCAAATTCTCCGACGTGTATGATAAACCATCTTCTGTATAATGGATCTCCATTATATCATCAGTACTATCTTCATTACTGTTAAGAAGAAGAAGGAATTTTTCTGCAAATTCAGATAAAATCCATGCGTCCCATATGTTTTCTCCCTCTTGGACATACTCGGGGATGTTCTATAAATGTAATAAACAGGATTACTTAATATTTTTCATTATATCCATAATTTTTATGTCTAAAATTCATCAACTAGCTAGATATCTAAATTTAAAATCTTGAAAAATTCTTTTTTTCCACAAGAGGGCTTTTTTCAACTAAAAGTAAAGAACTGCTAGACTAAATCAAAGACGAGCAGAAATAATAACGAATAATTGTTCAAACTTAAATTTTTTGTAAACTTATGTGTAATTATAAACTTGATAGTGAAAAAAACTTTTTTTTTCCATAGGAGGGCATTTTTTTTCAACTAAAAGTAAAGAGCTGCTAGACTAAATCAAAGACGAGCAGAAATAATAACAAAGAATTGTTCAAACTTAAATTTTCTGTAAACCTATGTATAGTGATAAACTTGTTAGTGACAAAAACTTTTTCCACAAGAGGGCATTTTTCAACTAAAAGTAAAGAGCTGCTAGACTAAATCAAAGACGAGCAGAAATATTAACGAATAATTGTTCAAACTTAAATTTTCTGTAAACTCATGTCTAGTGATAAACTTGTTAGTGACAAAAACTTTTTTTTCCACAAAGGACATTTTTCAACTAAAAGTAAAGAGCGACTAGACTAAATCAAAGACGAACAGAAATAATAACGAATAATTGTTCAAACTTAAATTTTTTGTAAACTTATGTTTAGTGATAAACTTGTTAGAGTAACAAAACTTTTTCCACAAAGGATATTTTTCAACTAAAAGTAAAGAGCTGCTAGACTAAATCAAAGACGAGCAGAAATAATAAAGAATAATTGTTCAAACTTAAATTTTCAGTACACTTATGTCTAGTGATAAACTTGTTAGAGTGACAAAAACTTTTTTTCCACAAGAGGACATTTTTCGACTAAAAGTAAAGAGCTGCTAGACTAAATCAAAGACGAGCAGAAATAATAACGAATAGTTGTTCAAACTTGAATTTTCTGTAAACTTATGTCTTGTGATAAACTTGTTAGAGTGATAAAAACTTTTTTCCACAAGAGGACATTTTTCAACTAAAAGTAAAGAGCTGCTAGACTAAATCAAAGACGAGCAGAAATAATAACAAAGAATTGTTCAAACTTAAATTTTCTGTAAACCTATGTCTAGTGATAAACTTGTTAGTGACAAAAACTTTTTCCACAAGAGGGCATTTTTCAACTAAAAGTAAAGAGCTGCTAGACTAAATCAAGGACGAGCTGAAATAATAACGAATAATTGTTCAAACTTAAATGTTCTGTAAACTTATGTCTAGTGATAAACTTGTTAGTGACAAAACCTTTTTTTCCACAAAGGACATTTTTCAACTAAAAGTAAAGAGCTGCTAGACTAAATCAAAGACGAGCAGAAATAATAACGAATAATTGTTCAAACTTAAATTTTTTGTAAACTTATGTTTAGTGATAAACTTGTTAGAGTGACAAAACTTTTTTCCACAAAGGATATTTTTCAATTAAAAGTAAAGAGCTGCTAGACTAAATCAAAGACGAGCAGAAATAATAACGAATAAATGTTCAAACTTAAATTTTCTGTAAACTTATGTCTAGTGATAAGCTTGTTAGAGTGACAAAAACTTTTTTTCCACAAGAGGATATTTTTCAACTAAAAGTAGAAGAGCTGCTAGACTAAATCAAAGACGAGCAGAAATAATAACGAATAAATGTTCAAACTTTAATTTTCTGTAAACTTATGTCTAATAATAAACTTGTTAGAGTGAAAAAAACTTTTTTTCCACAAAGGGCATTTTTCGACTAAAAGTACAGAGCTGCTAGACTAAATCAAAGACGAGCAGAAATAATAGCAAATAATTGTACAAACTAAAATTTTCTTTAAAATTATGTTTAGTTATAAACTTGTTAGTGACAAAAAATTTTTTCTCAAAAGGACATTTTTCAACTAAAAGGAAAGAGCGGCTAGACTAAATCAAAGACGAACAGAAGTAATAACGAATAATTTTTCAAACTTTAATTTTCTGTAAACTTATGTTTAGGGATAAACTTGTTAGAGCGACAAAAACTTTTTTAACAAATGATATTTTTCAACTAAAAGTAAAGAGCTGCTAGACTAAATCAAAGACGAGCAGAAATAATACCGAATAATTGTTCAAACTTAAATTTTCTGTAAACTTATGTCTAATGATAAATCAGGGGAAAAAATGTTTGAATCAGTGATTTCTTGATGTGCAGTCGAATGGTTAACCACTAAGTTATAAGGTCTGTACAAATACCAATAGTAAATACTATGCGTGCACATTATGGGAAAATTTCAGATTTTGCAGCCCTTTCCGGTTTATTAAGTATAAGGAGCAACAGTGAAACCCTAAGCGAAGAGCAATTATTCTGTACATGAATGGGTTGCCTCCTCCTTAATACCTTGCTCTTCATGCTAAAATTTTTAGCACTTTAAAAAAACTTTCTTGTTCGAATTAAACGGCCCGTATACTTAAGTTTTTAAAAAATTGGGAAAAACAGTCAAACTTTGGCATAAAGAGCAAGTTATTGACGATTGAGCAACCCTTTCACATACGGAATAAGTTCTGTCCGTCTTATGTTTTAATGTTGCTCTTTACATTTAGTTAAAAAGACATGTTTTTTTTTAATTTAATTTCAGGTTATGGTCTCCCAAAAATTCACAAAGATTGAGTTCCTCTGCGCCCAATTGTGGCCTCTTATAGTTCGCCAGCTTCCAGACTGGGAAAATGGTTAGCCACAATTTTTCGTCCTCTTATGTCGACGCAAGCTTCTTACATTAAAAATTCAGTACACCTTGTGGAAAAATTAAAAAACCTTGATATAAAAAAAGATACAATTTTGGCCAGTTTTGATGCCATTTCGATGTATACATCATGTGATATAAAAAAATGTGAATTTGCTCTTCAAAAGAAACTAGAAGATAATATTAACCGGATGGATTACAAAACATTAGATATTGAAACCATTATGCGACTTGTTCGCCTTTGCAATAGATATTCCTTATATTTTTGGTACAATAATCAATTTTTCACCCAAACAAATGGGCTCCCTATGGGTACAAGCCT
Organism: Artemia sp. Qi Xiang Cuo; assembly: GCF_049724085.1. Taxonomy (NCBI): domain Eukaryota; kingdom Metazoa; phylum Arthropoda; class Branchiopoda; order Anostraca; family Artemiidae; genus Artemia; species Artemia sp. Qi Xiang Cuo. The sequence goes on along the minus strand of NC_142812.1, from coordinate 4,783,108 downwards.
TTCACCTTTTTTGGCCACTTTTTACATGGAATTTATTGAAACCTCCGCTTTGAATACTTTTCCTCTTAAACACCGGTTCTGGGGCCGGTTTGTCGATGATGTGATCTCTGTCTGGAATCACGGAGAGATAGAACTTAACGCTTTTTTACTTCATCTTAATAGTTTCGATTCCAACCTTCAGTTCCCCGAGGAACTAGAAGATAATCAGAAAATTCTTTTTTTAGACGTCTTAATCTTCAGTAAATATCTCAGGCTTGAATATTCGATTTATAGAAAACTTACTCATAATGATAGGTATTGGCATTTCTGTTCCAACCACCCTCCTTGTGTAAAAAGAGGAGTAGTTATATCTTTAGTTGATCGTATCATAAGAATTTGTTCAAAGGCTCATATAATCCCATAATTAAATTATATGAAGGACATTTTGTTTTGCAATGGATATCCCATCAAGTTACTGGAATCCATCAAAGAAAAAAGACAAAAAAGGCAGAAAAAGATTTAGCATCTCCACAACCTCCAACGGATACCATCCTTTTAGTGGATGATAGGAAAGTTTTTACTGTTTTGCCCTATTTTCCCAAATTAGGTGACAAATTGCAAAGAATTCTTAAAAAACATAACTTAAATGTCACCTTCAAAAATTCTAATAAAATCCAGAACTATTTTAACAGCGGTAAAGATAAAACGAGCCCTATTTTGGGCAGTGGTGTTAATAGGGTTCCATGTTAGTAGTAATCTAACTTATACTTTGCCAAGGCCCCCGTACCAAACTGGTTTGGTTTGCGTGTGCGAGAGGACTCAATCGAGTTTATTATGTTCAAAGAGAGTTACTTACTTATTGACAACTTTATTATAAATCAAGCGAGTCTTGGTTCGGGTTGTAACATACAATTTTTTTTATAGATTGATAAGTGATTAGGATTTGAATCAAAGGAATTTTTTCTGATATAGAATTTTAGTTCATGATCCATGTCTTTTTAGCATTTGCAAAAAAGTAGTAATTAGTTATTGGAAATTTTTTTAATGCTTTTACAATCGGAGATGTTTTATTAAGCTTTTGCTAAAAAAAAATGGTAATGGAATTTGAGAATTGGCGGAGATGTCGTGAAAAAAAACGAGTACTTAGTGATTGGAAAATTTTTAGGGAGATGGGCTTGCATGGAGGATTGAGTTGCTTGAGAGTTCAGTTAAAGGGGATACAGTTGCATGGGGGGTTTCGATTATACACGGGTTCAGTTACAAGGGGGTTCAGTTGCACGGGGGTATCCCTTTTTTCGTAAATCGGGCTCCCTGTTTTCAAAATCCCTTTTTCTTCTGAGGCTTGGAACATTTGGTGGCTAGATATTAAACGTAATGAAATTTAGCACGGAGGTTCAGTTGTACAGGGTTTCAGTTATACAGGGGTTCAGTTACATGGGGGTTCTTTGTGTTAAATAAGTAGTTTTTGTATGTTTTAAAAGAACTTTACGGGGCTTGAGAGACCCAGTTGCCTAATTACGTGTGATTTTTATTTACTTGATGGTCATTAAAAACGAAATTTGTTTGTTAAATAAGTAGTTTTTGTATCTTTTAAAAGATCTTAACGGGGATTGAGAGACTCAGGTGCCTAATTCCGTGGGATTTTTCTTTACTGGGTGGTCATTAAAAAAGAAATTTTTGTGTTAAATCAGGAGTTTTTGTATCTTTTAAATGATCTTTCCGGTGATAGAGAGACTCAGTGGCCTAATTCCGTGTGATTTTTCTATACTAGATGGTCATTAAAAACGAAATTTTTGTGTTAAATAAGTAGTTTTTGTATCTTTTAAATGATCTTTACGGGGATTGAGAGACTCAGTCGCCTAATTCCGTGTGATTTTTCTTTACTTGATGGTCATTAAAAACGAAATTTTTATGTTAAATTAGTAGTTTTTGTATATTTTAAAAGAGCTTTAAGGGGATTGAGAGACTCAGTTGGCTAATTCCGTGTGATTTTTCTTTACTTGATGGTCATTAAAAACTAAATTTTTGTGTTAAATAAGTAGTTTTTGTATCTTTTAAAAGAGCTTTACGGAGATTGAGAGACTCAGTTGCCTAATTCCGTGTGATATTTCTTTACTTGATGGTCATTAAAAAAGAAATATTTATGATAAATAAGTATTTTTTGTATCTTTTAAAAGAGCTTTACGGGGATTGAGAGCCTCAGTTACCTAATTCCGTGCGATTTTTCTTTACTTGGTGGTCATTAAAAACGAAATTTTTTTGTTAAATAAGTAGTTTTTGTATCTTTTAAAAGAGCTTTACAGGGTTTGAGAGACTCAGTTACCTAATTTCATGGGTTTTTTCTTTACTTGGTGGTCATTAAAAACGAAATTTTTGTGTTAAAAAAGTAGTTTTTGTATCTTTTAAAAGAGCTTTACCGGTATTGAGAGCCTCAGTTGACTAATTCCGTGTGATTTTTCATTACTTGATTGGTCATTAAAAAAGAAATTTTATTTGTTAAATAAGTAGTTTTTGTATCTTTTAAAAGAGCTTTACAGGGATTGAGAGACTCAAATACCTAATTCAGTGTGATTTTTGTTTACTTGGTGGTCATTAAAAACGAAATTTTTGTGTTAAATAAGTAGTTTTTGTATCTTTTAAAAGAGCTTTACGGGGATTGAGAGACTCAGTTGCCTAATTCCGTGTGATTTTTTTCTTTACTTGGTAGTCATTAAAAACTAAATTTTTGTGTTAATTCTAGGGCAGGGGTAACTATTTAGTTCAAATAATTCTAGGAGGAATTGAGTTTTATGGATGGTCTAGAAAAACTGTACTTGTTAAATATTTGGGTAAATATACGACTAAGAAATCTATGATATGGGATGTGTGTATTGCTCTTTTTTTCCTTTTCTCAGCTGGATTTCTTAGCCTTTCATAGGTGTGTATGATATTTTCTTGATAAAACATAGTAGTGACTACATCAGATGGTTTTGTAGTGCAGTGAGTTGTTACTAGTAGTAGTATTTTCGTGTTTTTTTCAAGCAATTCATACTATACCTTAAATGCATTCAGATATTCTCTTGATAAAAAATATCAGTGACTATATCAAATTGTTTTGTAGTTCAGTTAATTTTTACTATTAGTTTATTGTTCTTTTTTATTTTTTTCACGAAATTCATAATATACCTTAATTTCATTAAGATATTTTATTTATAAAAAATATAAGTGACTCAAAAAGATGGTTTTGTTTTGCATTGATTTGTTACTAGTAGTAGTATTTTCGTGTTTTTTTTTTTGAAAGCAATTCATAATATACCTTAAATGAATTAAGATATTTTCTTTATAAAAAATAGCCGTGACTACATCCTATGGTTTTGTAGTGAAGTTAATTGTTACTAGTAGTAGTATTTTCGTGTTTTTTGCAAGCCATTCATACTATACCTTAAATACATTCAGATATTTCCTTGATAAAACATAGCCGTGACTACATCCGATGGTTTTGTAGTGCAGTGAGTTGTTACTATTATTAATATTTTCATGTTTTTAACAAGCCATTCATACTACACTTTAAATGCATTCATATATTTACTTGATCAAACATAGACGTCACTGCCTCAGATGTTTTTGTATTGCAGTGAGTTGTTACTAGTAGTAGTATTTTCATGTTTTTTGCAAGCCATTCATACTATACCTTAAATGCATTCAGATATTTTCTTGATCAACTGTGGTTTTTTTTCTTTACTTGATGGTCATTTGTTGTATCTTTTAAAAGAGCTTTACAGGGTTTGAGAGACTCAGTTGCCTAATTCCGTGTGATTTTTCTTTACTTGATGGTCATTAAAAACGAAATTTTTGTGTTAAATAAGTATTTTTTTTGTATCTTTTAAAAGAGCTTTACGGGGTTTGAGAGACTCATTTGCCTGAGTCCGAGTGGTTTTTCTTTACTTGGTTGTCAATAAAATAATACGTTTTGTGTTTAATAAGTAGTTTTTGTATCTTTTAAAAGAGCATTACGGGGATTGAGAGACTCAGTTTTACCTTGTCACAGTTACATTCTCTTGATATTTCAATCTTTATTTTGAATATCATTAATTTAGACGCAAGAGTTGGAATATTTCAGTAGTGTTCGGTTGTTGTTTCCCTTGTAATAGTTACATTCTAATGATTTTTCAAAGATCATTTTGTATTTTCTTCATTTAGATGCAAGAGGTGGAATATTTCAGTAGTGTTAGGTTGTGGTCGACAATGTCACAGTTACATTTTCATTATTTTTCAAAGTTCATTTTGAATTTATTTCGTTAAAATGCAAAAGTTGGAATATTTCAGTAGTGTTTGGTTGTGTTTTACCTTGGAACTTTTAATTTTAATTTATTTTTAAATTAAATTTTGAATATCTTTCGTTGAAATGCAAGAGTTGGAACATTTAAGTAGTGTTTGGTTGTGGTTTACCATGTCAAATTTATATTTTCTGGATTTTTCAAAGTTCATTTTGAATTTCTTTCATTGAAATGCAAGAGTTGGAATATTTCAGTAGTGTTTGGTTGTGGTTTACCTTGTTACAGTTACATTTTCTTGATTTTTCAAAGTTCATTTTGAATTTCTTTCGTTGAAATGCAAGAGTTGGAATATTTCAGTAGTGTTTGGTCGTGGTGTACCTTGTCACAGTTACATTTTCTTGATTTTTCAAAGTTCATTTTGAATTTCTTTCATTGAGATGCAAGAGTTGGAATATTTCAGTTGTGTTTTCTGATGTATTACCTTGGCACAGTGACATTTTCTTGTTTTTTCAAAGTTCATTTTTAATTTCTTTCGTTGAAATGCAAGAGTTGGAATATTTCAGTAGTGTTTGGTTGTGGTTTACCTTGTCTCAGATACATTTTCTTGATTTTTCAAAATTCATTTGGTATTTCTTTCGTTGAAATGCAAGTAGTTGGAATATTTCAGTAGTGTTTGCTTGTGGTTTACCTTGTCACAGTTACATTTTCTTGATTTTTCAAAGTTCATTTTGAATTTCTTCGTTGAAATGCAAGAGTTGGAATATTTCAGTAGTGTTTGGTTGGTGGTTTATCCTTGTCACAGTTACATTTTCTTGATTTTTCAAAGTTCATTTTGAATTTCTTTCGTTGAAATGCAAGAGTTGGAATATTTCAGTAGTGTTTGGTTGTGGTTTACCTTGTCACAGTTACATATAAATAAATATACAAAGTTCATTATGAATTTATTTCGTTTAAATGAAAGAGTTGGAATATTACAGTAGTGTTTGGTTGTGGTTTACCTTGTCACAGTTACATTTTATTGATTTTTCAAAGTTCAATTTGAATTTCTATCGTTGAAATGCAAGAGTTTGAATATTTCAGTAGCGTTTGGTTGTGGTTTAACTTGTCACAGTTACATTTTCGTGATTTTTCAAAGTTCATTTTGAATTTCTTTCGTCGAAATGCAAGAGTTGGAATATTTCACTAGTGTTTGGTTGTGGTTTACCTTGTCACAGTTACATCAAGTGTTGGAATTTTTCAGTAGTGTTTGGTTATGGTTTACCTTGTCACAGTTACATTTTCTTGATTTTTCAAAGTTCATTTTGAATTTCTTTCGTTGAAATGTAAGAGTTGGAATATTTCAGTAGTGTTTGGCTGTGGTTTACCTTGTCACAGTTACATTTTCTGATTTTTCAAAGTTCATTTTGAATTTCTTCGTTGAAATGCAAGAGTTGGAATATTTCAGTAGTGTTTGGTTGTGGTTTACCTTGTCACAGTTACATTTTTTTTATTTTTCAAATTTCATTTTGAATTTCTTTCGTTGAAATGCAAGAGTTGGAATATTTCAGTAGTGTTTGCTTGTGGTTTGAATTTATTTCGTTGAGATGCAAGAGTTGGAATATTTCAGTAGTGTTCGGTTATGTTTTACATTGTCACAGTTACATATTCTTGATTTTTCAAAGTTCATTTTGAATTTCTTTCGTTGAAATGCAATAGTTGGAATATTTCAGTAGTGTTTGGTTGTGGTTTACCTTGTCACAGTTACATATTCTTGGTTTTTCAAAGTTCATTTTGAATTTCTTTCGTTGAAATGAAAGAGTTGGAATATTTCAGTAGTGTTTGGTTTTGGCTTAACTAGTCACAGTAAAATATTAGTTTTTTTAAAAAGTAAATTTGAATTTCTTTCCTTGAAATGAAAGAGTTTGAATATTTCAGTAGTGTTTGGTTATGGTTTACCTTGTCACAGTTACATTTTCTTGATTTTTCAAAGTTCATTTTGAATTTCTTTCGTTGAAATGCAAGAGTTGGAATATTTCAGTAGTGTTTGGTTGTGGTTTACCTTGTCACAGTTACATTTTCTTGATTTTTCAAAGTTCATTTTGAATTTCTTTCGTTGAAATGCAAGAGTTGGAATATTTCAGTAGTGTTTGGTTGTGGTTTACCTTGTCACAGTTACATTTTCTTGATTTTTCAAAGTTCATTTTGAATTTCTTTCGTTGAAATGCAAGAGTTGGAATATTTCAGTAGTGTTTGGTTGTGGTTTACCTTGTCACAGTTACATTTTCTTGATTTTTCAAAGTTCATTTTGAATTTCTTTCGTTGAAATGCAAGAGTTGGAATATTTCAGTAGTGTTTGGTTGTGGTTTACCTTGTCACAGTTACATTTTCTTGATTTTTCAAAGTTCATTTTGAATTCCTTTCGTTGAAATGCAAGAGTTGGAATATTTCAGTAGTGTTTTGTTGTGGTTTACCTTGTCACAGTTACATTTTCTTGATTTTTCAAAGTTCATTTTGAATCATTCAAGAAACGTGATTAAACACGTTTTTAAACTACATGCTATTTGCATGCCTTTCTGGCACCTTTCCAAACGAGCGGGAATTCCCGCCAGTTCTACATTGCAAAAGTGAGCAGTATGAAAACTCCACGTTTTCAACCAGACTGGTTTTTTAGACAACACACCCACAGAGATGACACACACACACAATAGATGACACGCACACACACGACACACAACCAGAGACTTAGTGAGCGATCTATCCAAACAGGGGGGCTGAACGATGTTCACTGAGAGTGGCGCGCCACACAACGTGAACATATAAAACCCCAACGTTTTGGTTATCTCTCGCACTATGGCGCTGTTTGTGTGTTGTGTCTGTGCGTGTCTCGTCTCTATGTGTGTGTGTGTGTCATCTCTGTGGGTGTGTTGTCTAAAAAACCAGTCTGGTTGAAAACGTGGAGTTTTCGTACTGCTCACTTTTTTGCAATGTGTAGGAACTGGCGGGGAATTCCCGCTCGTTTGGAAAGGTGCCAAGGAAAGGCATGCAAATAGCATGTAGTTTAAAAACGTGTTTAATCACGTTTCTTGAATGATTCAAAATGAACTTTGAAAAATCAAGAAAATTTAACTGTGACAAGGTAAACCACAACCAAACACTACTGAAATATTCCAACTCTTGCATTTCAACGAAAGAAATTCCAAATGAACTTTGAAAAATCAAGAAAATGTAACTGTGACAAGGTAAACCACAACCAAACACTACTGAAATATTCCAACTCTTGCATTTCAACGAAAGAAATTCAAAATGAACTTTGAAAAATCAAGAAAATGTAACTGTGACAAGGTAAACCACAACCAAACACTACTGAAATATTCCAACTCTTGCATTTCAACGAAAGAAATTCAAAATGAACTTTGAAAAATCAAAAAAATGTAACTGTGACATGGTAAACCACAACCTAACACTACTTAAATATTCCACATCGTGCATCTCAACGATAGAAATTCAAAAGGAACTTTGAAAAATCAATAAAATATAACTGTGACGAGGTAAACCACAACCTAACACTTCTGAAATATTCCAACTCTTGCATCTCAACGAAAGAAATTCAAAATAAACGTTGAAAAATCAAGAAAATGTAACTGTGACAATGTAATCCACAACCAAACACTACTGAAATATTCCAACTCTTGCATTTCAACGAAAGAAATTCAAATTTAACTTTTACAAATCAAGAACATGTAACAGTGACAAGGTAACCCACAACCAAACACTACTGAAATATTCCAACTCTTGCATTTCAACGAAATAAATTCAAATTTAAAATTGAATAAAAAGGAATATGTAACTGTGACAAGGTAAACCACAACCAAACACTACTGAAATATTTCAACTATTGCATTTCAATGAAAGAAATTCAAAATGGACTTTGAAAAATCAAGAAAATGTAACTGTGACAAGGTAAAACATAACAGAACACTACTGAAATATTCAAACTCTTGCATCTCATGAAAGAAATTCAAATCACAAGCAAACACTACTGAAATATTCAAAATCTTTCAATTCAAATAAAGAAATTCAAAATGAAATTTTACAAAAAAAAAAATGTAAATGTGACAAGTTCAACCAAAACAAAACACTCCTGAAATATTACAACTATTGAAATTAAAAGAAATAAATACAAAATTAACTGTTAAAAATCAAGAAAATTTAAATGTGACACGGTAAAACATGACCAAACACTACTTAAATATTCCAACTCTTGCATTTCAATGAAAGACATTCAAAATGAACTTTTAAAAATCAAGAAAATTTAACTGTGACAAGGTAAAACATAACCAAACACTACTTAATTATTCAACTCTTGAAAAATCATGAAAATGTAACTGTGACAAGGTAAACCACAACCAAACACTACTGAAATATTCCAACTCTTGCATTTCAACGAAAGAAATTCAAAATGAACGTTTAAAAATCAAGAAAATCTAACTGTTACAAGGTAAACCACAACCAAACACTACTGAAATATTCCAACTCTTGCATTTCAACGAAAGAAATTCAAATTGAACTTTGAAAAATCAAGAAAATGTAACTGTGACAAGGTAAGCCACAACCAAACACTACTTAACTATTCCAACTCTTGCATGTCAAAGAAATAAATTCAAAATGAACTTTGAAAAATCAAGAATATGTAACTGTGACAAGGTAAACCATAAGCAAACACTACTGAAATATTCCAACTCTTGCATTTCAACGAAAGAAATTCAATATTAACATTGAAAAATACTGAATCGTTCTCAGTGTAAAGGTATTACAATCAAAAACAAATCATAAAAATACAATATCTTGATTTTAAGCTTTATTATTTAAGAATGAACATTTAATTATCATAAAAATTCAAGTGTGACAAGGTAAACCACGACCAAACACTACTGAAATATTCCAACTCTTGCATTTCAACGAAAGAAATTCAAAATGAACTTTGAAAAATCAAGAAAATGTAACTGTGACAAGGTAAACCACAACCAAACACTACTGAAATATTCCAACTCTTGCATTTCAACGAAAGAAATTCAAAATGAACTTTGAAAAATCAAGAAAATGTAACTGTGACAAGGTAAACCACAACCAAACACTACTGAAATATTCCAACTCTTGCATTTCAACGAAAGAAATTCAAAATGAACTTTGAAAAATCAAGAAAATGTAACTGTGACAAGGTAAACCACAACCATAACACTACTGAAATATTCCAACTCTTGCATTTCAACGAAAGAAATTCAAAATGAACTTTGAAAAATCAAGAAAATGTAACTGTGACAAGGTAAACCACAACCAAACACTACTGAAATATTCCAACTCTTGCATTTCAACGAAAGAAATTCAAAATGAACTTTGAAAAATCAAGAAAATGCTAACTGTGGACAAGGTAAAACTGAGTCTCTCAATCCCGTAAAGCTCTTTAAAGATACAAGAACTACTTATTTAACACAAAAATTTCGTTTTTAATGACCACCAAGTAAAGAAAACCACACGGAATCAGGCAACTGAGTCTCTAAACCCCTTAAAGCTCTTTTAAAAGATACAAAAACTACTTATTTAACACAAAAATTTCGTTTTTAATGACCATCAAGTAAAGAAAAATCACACGGAATTAGGCAACTGAGTCTCTCAAACCCTGTAAAGCTCTTTTTAAAAGATACAACAAATGACCATCAAGTAAGAGAAAAACCACAGTTGATCAAGAAAATATCTGAATGCATTTAAGGTATAGTATGAATGGCTTGCAGAAACAACATGAAAATACTACTACTAGTAACAACTCACTGCACTACAAAACCATCTGATG
>NC_142812.1:4721176-4772546 GCF_049724085.1 Artemia sp. Qi Xiang Cuo | reverse complement strand
TCATTTAGAGTGGTAATGAACATTCACTCGAAAAAACAAAACGAACCAGCAATTAAATAAGTTGGAAAACTATGTCGTTTGATTTCGGATTTTAATTAAGGCACGTGATGATAAACGTATTGTCCAGCACTACAGAGAAGCTGTTGAAATTTATAAATACCAACATTTAGGTCTAGCTTTAAACAGAGATTCAGGTGATTTAAGAGTAAACAAGTCATATTTCGGTTTTCTCAAAAGAGACGCCGATACGTTACTAATCCCTGACATAAACCTTGAACCACTTTCCCAGTCATCTAATCAAACATATGAACAACCCCTTAGGTCTCAAAGGGTGTCTGCAAGAAATGCCTTAATTAAAATCTGAAATCAAACGACATAGTTTTCCAACTTATTTAATTGATGGTTCGTTTTGTTTTTTCGAGTGAATGAATTGATTCCTTTCATTTGTCAGTTGCTCGCTAGTATCCGTCGATGGCAGTTCATATTTTTTTGGATTTTGTGGAAATCGCGGACATTGGTGAATAAATCGCTTTTATGGTTGTTAGGTCGTTGGTTTTAATTCTATTAATTTTTGGTTTTTATTGATGCATCGTTTCGTTTCGCGCTGAAGAAGAGAGGCGTTTGTCCTCTCGAAATATTCGCTTTGTTTTTTCAGTATCGTCATTTGGCCTATAAAAACCCCATTTTTGCTCGTTTTTCTTTCTTTATGAGTGGTAATGACTTTATCATGTAGATAAATAGATAGATAGATTTATTTATTTTCCATATACCAGTAAAATAATTACATAACAATCTACAAATCCCCACAAAGGCTCCATGGCCTGTAGGAGGGGGATTATGAAAAGATAAAATAAACATTAAACATTTAAACGCTTAAGATTTAAAAAATATGAAAATAAAATTAATATTTAAACATAACAATTTTAACTTTTAGCATGTAAAGCATTTGCTTAATAAAAAAAAAAAAAAAAAAAGGAGAGTTCACTAAATAAGCTTTATCAAACTACAGTGAATCACAACATCTATAAGAAAAAGGAGAGTTCACTAAATAAGCTTTATCAAACCACAGTGAATCACAACATTTATATATATATATAAAAAAAAATAAATGAAAAAAACTATTGGCAGCAGGCAAAAGTAAAGAAAATTAATCACATGAAAACAAATATTTTTTTACTAGTCTTTTGAAGGTGCCAAACGAGTGGCATTCTCGAGCCGAATAGGGAAGGGTGTCCCATGTCAAATGAAACGCAACAAGAGGATTAAAATCGGATCTTATTGTTGGTGTATGGGGAATTTGGATATTTAGAAAACTACGGAGTTGATAATTTGACCGATCAGATACAAAAGCAAACGTAAATCTAAGGGACCTAGGAATATCACCATGGAGCTGAAGAAAAGCGAAAGACGCACAGGAAAGAATATAAAGTTTTTTAATATCAAGTAACGGTTTAGTTGCCGAACGATTTACATCCTGGATAAGATTCATAGCTTTATCATAAGTATTCAAAAGCGGTTTGAGAAAACAAGGGAAAGTAGACATCCATATGACTGAACAATTGGAAACATAAGAATGAATTAAGCTATGAAATAGGATTCTTAGAATTGGCCCTGGAAAGATATGTTTTAGTTTTCTTAGAATACCGAGGTTTCTGCATACCTTCATTTTAATCAAATCAATATGGTGTTTAAAAGATAAATTTTCATCTAGGAGGATACCTAGGAAAAGGACATGGCCATCCTTTTGTCCAATAATAAAGCCTTTGGATATATGAATTTCAGATAATTAAGGACAAGCCTGGAATATACAAGAAAAAACTAAAAAACTAGTTTTAGAAACATTTAAGTCAAGAGAGTTAGCATCAAACCAAATTTAAACTTTCTCAAAGAGGTCCACTAACTTTGTACGAGCCTCATCCTCTGTTCTCCCAGAAGTAATAAGGGTGGTATCATTGGCAAAAGTAACAAGAGAATCCGAGGTATGCAAACTATAGTTATGATTAAGGGAGACTGTTGGATGACATAGATGACAGCACGAAAGAGAATTATTATTTACAACTGCAAGAATTAGGTCATTTATATAAATTAAAAACATTGCCGGCCCTAAAGCTGATCCTTGAGGGACCCCCTGGTCAACACTTGTTGGTGAGCGAAATGGTGAATCAAAAGAAATTATTCTACCATACAAGAAAGACTTGAACCAATAAAACGCACTACCTCTTACGCCAAAATGAGAAAGTTTAAATAGAAGAATACTGTGTGTTAAACAATCAAAGGCTTTACGAAAATCCAGAAACAAAGCAGCAGGAATCAAATGGGAATCTATGGCAGAGTGAAGATAATTCAGTAAAACTACACAAGCATGCTCAGTCGAATGATGTGCTCGAAAACCAAATTGAAAATTGTGAAAAAATCTTTAGAAGTAAGAAAATTATTAAGACGAGAATGTGCACACACTTTCTTCGAATAATTCATTTTCACTTCTTTTTTTTAAATATGGTATCGGTGTTTATCCCTCCAATGGGAAAAAATTATTGATTTAATACGCTCAATAAACTAGATAGTCTCAATAACCTACTTTGGAGTAACACTGGAAAAGCACATCTGTAATATCGAAACAAATGGTTATGTTATGTAAGCTTACGTCCGCGCGCGTAAGCCAACATAATTTAACCTAACCTATGTTTTTGATATTGTCGAGGTGCTTTCCCAGTGGTACTCAATGGTAGGTTAATGATATTATCTGGTTTATTGAGCTTATTAAATAAATAATTTTTTCCCATTGGAGTGATAAACACTGATACCATATTTTTTTTTAAAAAAGAAGTGAAAATGAATTATTCAAAGAAAGTGTGTGCACATGATAAAGTCATTACCACTCTAAGTGAACCTAAATTAACTCAACTTTTTGAATATCTCTCTCACTATGACTCTTTGTCTGAGCGGGTTTGCTACCATCTATAACCAGTCTAACCTAAATTCAACGTAACGACACAAGAAGTCAAAATAGAACTTGGAATTTATGACTGTTATCTGATGTATCCGATAAAAACTTTGAAAACGAAATTATTCTTTCTGGTACTTAGATTTTGTCCATTTAATCCGATGTAAGTGACATGTGATCTTGATAAAGCATTTAATATGTATTGATGATGTATTTATTCATTCTTATATTTACATTTTGTCAAGTTTATCCCATGAATACAAGAAATGGATGTTGATATAAAATTGAATAGGTCTTATACTTAGAGTTTGTCAACTTTATTCAAAGTATTTAAGAAAAGGATATTGATATAGACCTGAATAAATCTGATGCTTATGTTTTCTCCGTTTTATCCGATATATCTGACCAATGATGTTTATATTGAAATTAAAGTATGTTGATAAGGCATTTATTCACTCTGAAACTTAGATTTTATCAATTTTATCTCATGTATCCGAAAAAAAGGGATGTTGATATAGAATTTAATCATTCTGATACTTAGATTCTGTCAGTTTCATCTTACATATCCGACAAAGGATGTTGATAATGAATTTATTCATTCTGATTCTAAGATATTGTCAATTTTAACCCATGTATTCGAGAAAGTGATGCTGGTAAAGAAATTAATCATTCCGATACTTACATTTTGTTAATTTTATCTGAATCATCAGACAAAAAATGATGACATAAAATTTCTTCAACCTGATACTTAGATTTTTTAATTTTTCTCCGATATATCAGACAAATGATGCTGATAATGCATTTAAAGGATGTTGATAAAGCATTTATTCACTCTGATACTTAAATTTTTTCAACATTATCCCATGTATCCGAGAAAGGGATGTTAATATGGAATTTATTCACTCTGGTACTTACATTTGGTCAATTTTATCCGACATATTTGACAATGATGTTGATTTATTTAATCTGATACTTAGATTTTGTAAATTTTATCCGAAGCATCTGACAAAGGATATTGATAAAAAAAAAGTATTCATTCTGACACTTTGATTTTGTCAATTTTATCCAATATATCTGACAAAGGATGTTGATAAAACATTTATTCACTCTGATATTTATATTTTTTCAATTTTATTCAAATATATCAAACTAAGAATGCTGAAAAAGTATTTATTCACTCTGCTATTTAGATTTTTTTAATTGTAATTGTTGTAACTAATAAAATATATTGATAAAAAATAAATTATGAACAATGATACTTGGATTTTGTCAATTTTATCCCATCCAACCGAGAAAGGAATGTAGATGTATAATTTAATCAATATGAAACTTATATTTTGTCAATCGCATACGATATATCTAACACATGATGTTGATAATTCATTTAAAAAATGTTGATAAAGCATTTATTCACTCTTATACTTAGATTTGGTCAATTTTATCCCATATATCCGAGAAAATGATGTTGATATGAAATTCAATCCCTCTGATACTTAAATTTTATCAATTTTACCCGTCATATCTGACAAGGGATGTTGATAATGAATTTATTCACAGTGGCGATTAGATTTTTTCAATTTTATACAATTTAACTAGCAAAAGATTTTTATAAAAAAAGTATTCACTCTAACACTTATATTTTGTCAATTTTAATCTATGTATCCGAGAAAAGGATGTTGGTATAAAATTTAATCACTCTGATACTTAGATTTTGTCAATTTTATCCGACATATCCGATAAAGGATGTTGCTGAAATATTTATTCATTCTGATATTTAGATTTTGTCAATTTTATTCGATGTATCTGACAAAGGATGTTGATAAAAAAAATTGTTCACTCTAACTCTTTGATTTTGTCAATTTTTTTCTATGTATCCGAGAAATGGATGTTGATATAGAAATTAATAACTCTTATGCTTATATTTTCTGAAAATGCTGTATTGCCTCTCCAGGAAGTGACTTCAATCGGTAATGAGTGATGATAAGGAATTTGTTCAATTTTTTTTCAGATTTTCCCGATTTAAATTTTTGCATTGTATATTAATGAGATGAATACAAGAAAGATTTTGTTACTTACTTAGTTACTCGCAATTTTTCACAATGAATTATCCAGCAATTGAGGATGTTAAAGAAATTATTAAATTTGATATCTAGATTTTGTCAATGTTGTCCTATGTGTCTGACAATAGACGCATGCAAATTCCTTTTCTTACATCTCCGATGTTATAATAGACGTTCAAAACAATTGATCTGCTAGCATAATCCAAAAATAATGAGCACATAACAATGTAATACATAATATATTTTTTTATTGAAATAATTGTATGGAGAATATTAATACAAAAACATAATATAATGCAGTATAGACATCATTTATCAGGTTTTGTGCACTTTTAATCTGTTGCATAAAATATTTCACCATGATCTCTCTTGGTATCATAGCTATTGTCTTCTCCTAGTTTGTAATAAGTGGAATAACCATTATCCTATTTTGGGTCATATACAACTTTTACTGGCGTGTCATCAACAGGCTTAATAAAAATTTAGTCTCTTGTATTATTTGGTTCATTAACCTTTTGATGAATGACATTAACGTTTGCTGTTACTTTGTTTTTCATCGATTCATCTTTCTATTCTATAGTCATATTTTCTGCCATTGCACTTTCTATTTTTCTGGCAATTCAACTGTCTATATCTCATTGTTTTTGCACAGGTAACGGTTTCGGCACGTAGAAAATACAAGGTTTATAAAATTATTTGAAAATCTGGCCTTTCCTGCTTTGATCTTCCGTTGAATGCTAATACCCGAAATCTGACGATAGTATGTATCAGTAGCTGATGTGTTATCTACAACATTTGCAAGGAGTTGCTCTCTATCATTAACGATTAATTTTATATTGTCATTCTTTTTGATTGCAATCATCTCAAGAGATTTCAGTCTCACATATCCGCAAAATTATTAGTTTAACTTTTTCGGTACTTCAAAGAAATTTAAGTTCTTGCTGTCTTGACAATGCATGCATGCATTTCCAATAGTGCTGCTGTTTGTACTTGTTCCACAGTTTAGATAACTCTCCTCGTCAGATTTCAATGCTTCAGTAACATCGTCATGTGAGCAAACTTTATTAAAATGCTCCATCTTCACATTTTTAAAGATATGACTTATGTGTTTATCTCTCCACTGCGTAAAAAATATTGATTTAGTACATGCAATAGACTAGGTAGCTTCAATAACTAGCAATAGAGTACCAGTGGGAAACCCACATTGTGTCTTTGAGCAAGCATAAAGTACAATTGTTAGAGCCGTAAGCATATTTTGTCATTTTAAGGTACGTACAAAAAAAATAAAATAAAAAAAAATAAATTTGAATAATTTCAAAGTTGAAATAAAAAAAAACAGTTTTTATTTTATGAAAAAACTTTGATTTAGGACCATCAGTCCTCATCATTAGGAGTATGGGTATGCACAATAATATATTTAAAAATTCAAATCAAAAGTGTCATTCTATTTTTGTGATAGGGTTTGGATATGTAAAAAAAAAAATTGAAGGATTTTACATTACAAAATTTTTTTTTTAAATAGTTTGTTTTTTTATGAAAAAACATTTGAATTAGTACAATAAGTCCTCATATTTAGGGGTCTGGTTATGCAAAATAATATATTTTAAAATTTATATCAAAAGGGTCATTCTATTTGTCCGATATTATTTAGAGACGTAAAAAAAATTTGAATAATTTCTAAGTCACAAAAAAATCTAGTTAAAAAAATAGTTTGTTTTAATGACAAAAATATTAAATTAGAACCGTCAGTCCTCATCAATAGGAGTATGGGTATGTACAAGAATATATTTTTTGTTACGAAATTAACACGATAAAAAATGGTAAATTTATGCGCAGTTTCAACTAGCTAAGACTAATTTTGTTAAAGATGGGTCATTTTCTTAAAAAAAAACACTAAATTAGAAAAAAAAAATACTAACTACTCACTTATTAGATGTTTAAAACAAATAAAATTTATGTATATTTGTGCAGGTTCAACTAGCTAAGTATAATTTTGTTATAGAAGGGGTATTTTCTTAAACAAAAGTAAATTTAAAAAATACAACATGAGTACATTTGTTAAGAAGTTAACGCGACAAAAAATGAAGAATGTATGCAGAGTTTTAACTAGCTAAGGCTAAAATTTTTAAAGATGGGTCATTTTTTTTAAGAAAACACATTAAATTAGAAAAAATATTGCATGTTACTTTATTGGCATTTTAACAAAAATAAACTTAAAGAATTTATGAACAGTTTTAACTACCTATGGCTAAATTTGTGAAAGATGGGCCATTTTCTTTAGATGATACTCAACATTAGTGAAAAATACAAAATTTTCCCTTATTACCTAAGCAACGCGACAAAAAAATGAAGAATTTATGCAGAGTTTCAACTAGCTATGGCTATGTTGGTAAAACATGTGCCATTTTCTTAGGAAAGTACACAAATTAGAAAACAAAACTAAATGTTCCTTTATCATCTGTGCAATAAAATGAAATTGAAGAATTTAAGCACAGTTTTAACTAGCTAAGGTTAAATTTGTTAAAGAAGGGTCTTTTCTTAAGAAAACACACAAAATTAGGAAAAATAATAAATGTTCCTTTATTAACTATGTAACACGACAAAAAATAAAAAATTTACCCGCATTTTCAACTAGCTACGGCTAAGTTTCTCAAATATGGGCCATTTTCTTAAGAAGACACACTAATTTAGAAAAAAATACTTAATGTTCCTTTATTAGCTGCTTAACACCACTAAATTGAAGAATTTATGCACAGTTTTAACTAGCTAAGGCTAAATTTGTTGAAAATGGGTCATTTTCTTAAAAAAAACTCAAAATTAGTAAAAATACAAAATGTTTCTTAAAAACCAAAGTAACACGACAAAAATAAAAAATTTATGCAAAGTTTAAAATAGCTATGACTATATTTTTTAAAGATGTGTCGTTTTACTAAGAAAAAACATCAATTAGAAAAAATACTAAATTTTCCCTTATTAACTAATTAAAAAGATAAAAAATCTATAATTTGTTCACAGTTTATACTATCTGTGTCTATATTTTTTAAAGGTGGGTAATTTTCTTATAAAAAGTAGTAAATTAGGAAAAAATACTCGCTGTTACATTACTAGCTTCTTTATACAACGAAAATTGAAGACTTTATGAACATCTTTAACTAGTTAAGGCTAAATTTGTTCAAGATTGGGCTTTTTTTTGAAAAAAAATAAATTAAATCTTATACTAAATGTTTCTTTATTACGAAAGTAAGGTTCTTCCTGAATTTCATTATTAGAATTCTTTTCTTGATATCTACATCTCTATTAGTATCAACTTTTTAGTATTCTATAACGCTAGAATCTATTTTAAACTTACAACACTGTTCAAACGCCACCGGTTTATTACACGGAACACATCTAAGAATTAAAGCTATCCATTATTAAAATTCTATGCTTCCAATCTAAATCTCTCTTAGTATCCACTTTTTAGTACAATATAACTTTAAAATCTATTTTAAATTGATAACAATATTCAAAATACACATCTATATTATAGAGAAACTATCAAGTAAGCAAATCTAAATCATGTCACAAAACTACTTTATCATCGTTAGTCGTTTCAATCAGTTGATTTTGTTCTAAGTCTATTATAGACAAGCCGTGAGTTAACACGATACTGAGGTTTACCTTAACTACTATTCAGTTTACCCCTTTTCCTTTGTCTGAAAACGAACTAACCGTTAAGTTGACTTAGTTATATTTCAATTAATCAAACTTTAATTAAGGTCATTCATAAAATCCAAGTCACAAATGCTAAACACTTTTTTTGAAAATAATTTTTTTTGTAAATGATTCAACAGCAGAGGGTATCACGTCTAGACATACTGCATTCTTAATCAAACTCAATGAGATTCCTTTAAGCTTGAGTTTATAAAACTCTTTAACAGGTTCTAATCACTTTATCTTAAAAGTTTAAAAATTCATATATTTTGGTTAAAAAAAAACAAAAAAAAACACGTTATGATTAAAGTGTCTCTAAAAATAGTCTGATTGCGCTGTACGAGCTTAATCATGCTTCTAAAACCTGTTTGATAATTTCATAGGTATATACTATAAAATGTGTGGTCACTTTCTGCAATGTGCACTTCAAACTGCACTGCTTCAGGCGTAGGTTTCCTTGTAGGGTCGATATCAATAGCATCAATACTACTAGTGCAGTCATGAGTGCAAAAAACAAAGGAAAAAACAAGGAAGTTTTTAAAAGATGGGGGTATCAGAATATAATTTGAACAAGCATTGTCAGTTTAATATACATATGCTGATATTTATTCCTTAAAATCTTAATTAATGCTTTTTCTTTAAGTTATAAGTGAAAACACATAAAAGAATTTTTTTTGTAAATCATAAGTTATTTTCTAGTTCTTAGAAGGTATAGGGTTTAAAACCCTACTCTAACTAACTTCGGCACATTTTGAGTTTGACTTATTTTAATTTCTGTTCGTTGTTTTGGGTTTCATTTATTCTTGATGCTGATTTGTGGTAGTTGTATGCTTTGTAGATTATTTGATTCTATTTTTGTTCATTTTTGGCTTTTACTTTTATAACTTTAGTAAATCAAATAATATTAACATTTTGAATACTAAATATCAGTATATATATATTAAACTGACAATGCACATTCATTTATATTTTTTCATTAAATTAAAAATTATGTAATGGCCTTGGGAAGGCATAGGTGTTTTTGGGACTACTCGTGTTAATTTCTGCTCGTGTTGAATTTGACTCATATTTTTTTTGTAAGTTCTTCTTGGGGTGGAATTCATTTATTTATCGATTCTGATTCGTGGTAGTTTCACGATTGGTAGATTTTTTGATTTGATTTTAGAAAAATGTTGGATTGATAGAGTTCTTTAATTTTCTTTAAAGAACTTATTTGGTGGAAATTGTTTCTTTTAATTAATTTAATAAAGATATTTTAAATAATATCTCTTGCTTTATTAATTTTTTTTTTGGGGGGGGGGGTCCCTTTTTTCAAAAAAAATTGTAAATTTTCGAATATATTTTTTCCGATAAGATATTTATTTAAAAGAAATAAAATAAAAATCCCCGAATAGTTGAATTAGAAGTTTGTGGGCATCTAAAAAAAAAATAAAGAAAAATATCACACTAAATAAAAAACTGGCTAAACAATAAAAAAAACAAAAATCTCAAAAAGGCAAAGCAATTAATTAGTCTAAAAACAAAAACTGTAAAATTTAAGAAAGTTAAAAAGTCAAAAATAAAAAAAAAACCGAAAAAAATTGAGATAAAAATAGTGTTAAAAAGGTTTAAAAGAGAGTCGATAAAAAGGGGAGGGATCGGAAGAGCCAAACGGACACCAGCATAAAAAAAAAACTAGTGGTTTATTTGATCAGTAATGCAGGGGACAAAGGTTTTTTCATACCTGGAGGTTAACAAACGGATGGAGGACAAAAGAGGGATGGGTTCAGAATCAGTAGGTGACAGGCGGTGTCTGGATGGGGAGTATCTTTTTTGGAAAATGTTTTCCGTGTGAGGGTTTTATTACTTTTTTTGCAAATTAGAGGTGAAGCGTTCCTCTCCTGTGCTATAGAGTTTCCAGCTTGGCCTTTTTTAGAAGGAGTGACTATAGTACAAAAGTTTCTTTAAAATTATTCTTATGGCTCTTGTCTGAATAGATTCAATATTATCGGATTCATCACGGGAGATGCCAGAAGGCCAAACTAGACAAGCATATTCAAGATGCGGGTAGAAAAAGGAGGTATAAATCCTGAAAGAATGGTATGGGGGGGGATTTTAGGTTTATACAAGACCTTAAGGAGAGACATAGACGCATTAGCTCTACCGGCAATATCTTTCACAGGGATATCCCACTTTCAATGAGAGGATATTCTAACCCACAGTAAGTTTAAAGAAGACACAGTAATATATTGGCGGATAAGGTCAAGGAATGCGGGAATAGATTTCAAGAAATTTATCGTCATTATATTTGACTTAGTGGAATTTACTTTCATATTTAGGTTCTTAGCTTCATCCGAAATGTGGGACGATGTTGGCGCAATGTATTATTTGTTTTTTGGTTTAGATCAGGGCACTTGGTATCGAAGGAGATGTCGTAGAAACTTTGAAAAGGGCTCATTCGATTTGAAATTGGAATGGCTAGTGATGTTTTAAATAGCCAAGAGGGATCGGAAGGCAACTAACATACATGCCATACCATCCATTCTCCCAAACACATCCACAAAAAAATTTGAGATATCCATTTTGTTCAACGCAGTTGAAAGTTTTTGATATTTAATAGTTCAGCAGGATACTTCCCAAGCATTATTCAGGACAAGGGTTAAAAATCAGGACCTGGGAGACTATCAGTCTTATATGGAGAGCAATGTGGTAAAAAATTCAAAAGGGGCTCATTCAATTAGGAATTGAGGGGGCATGTGCCTTGTTTATTGTCGAAAATGATTGGAGGGTAACTAACCCGCCTCTCACATCAACTATTTCCTCAAACACATCCAATCAAAATTTTAATAGAGTCATTTGGTTCACTGGAGTTTAAAGTTCTAGAGATGAGGTATTGGAGCATGACACTCCCCTCAGAGCATGCAGTCCGAATGTGCTAATCTAAGCCCTGGGTTCCTAAAAAAGTTTTGCAGGAAGCTTTGTCGTAGAACCTTGAAAAAGGGCTCATTCGATCGGAAATTAACAGAGATGGTGCACTTTTTAATAGTCGAACGGGAGATGTGGGCAACTACCCCCCCCCCTCGTCCGCCTACCTGGTCCCCTCAAACCCCCAAACAAAATTTTCAGAGAGCCTTTTTGATAACTGTAGTCAAAATTTTGGGAACTTAGTTTTTTGAGGACGAAAGCCCCCACAACAACTCTCAGGACTCTGGGTGTAAGCTACGCCCTTGGGGCATATAAGGTTCTGATCGAAATTGTTGACGTAGAAAATTCAAAAAGGGGTCATTCGATTCGACATTGAAATGGCTAGTGCTTGTTAATTAATGAAAATGAGTGGAGGGTAACTAACCCTTCCTCATGCCCACAATTTCCTAAACTACATGCAAACAACAGTTTGGTGTCGCCATTTTTTTTCAACATTGGTTACATTTCGGTTCCTTTTTGCATAGTGGTTGACAACCCCCCCCCCACATCCAGGGGGGACCGGTGGGAAATTTTTGACCTGGGGGACTATAAGGGTTTTTATTTTTGGATCGGTTTGAGACAATTAATACAGGTGTAATGATATTTGAAATTGAAAGGGCCAATGACCTTTTTATTATAGCCAGTGGATGAAGTGAAATAAACCACCTCTCGCGCATACTATTTTAAGACACACAGCCACTCGAAATTTGGTGATAGCAATGTTTTTTAAAATAGTTTTAAAGTTAGGACATTATTTCGGTGAGTATGATAAACCCCGCAGAGCCCTCAGAGCACCGGTTGTAATTTTAACCCTGGGGCATACAAAATATTTATTGAAAGTATTGTCACATGAACTTCAATAAGGGTGATTCAAATGGAAATTGAAAGGGTTATTGCTATTTTTAAGGTTCATAATCAATTGGAGGGAAACTAACCCCCCTATCACACCCGCCATGTCCCCATACCCAACCACGACAATTTTGGTGATATTCCTGGTTTTCAATGCATTTGTCAGTTCTTGTAACCAGGTCTGTAAACCTGACCCCCCCCCATTCCGCGGAGCCCGGGGTCTCATTTATTGCCGGGGATTATTATAGGTGTTTTAATAAAGCGGTGTCATGTAAATAAAGGACTGCCTCATTTGGTGTTATAATTAATAATATAGTGCAAAGTTTAATTTTTTTCAGTTATAAAAGTGCAATTACCGTCCCTCTGACGCACATGATGTCCCCAAACACCGCCACTCAACCTTTTGAGATGGACAGTTTGTTTAACTTAATTGAATGTTAGAGACATTAATTCCGTTAGGGTTTCACTTTACTCCCATCCCCTAGGACCTGGGGTTGAATTTAGTACCTGGGGCATAAACGGTTCTTAAAGAAAGATTTTATGCATAAACTCAAACAGGGATATGTCGATTGGAAATTGAAATCTCTATTGCCATTTTTAATATTCAAGGAGGACTTGAATACTTGACATTATTATAGTTAATATTAATGGGGTTACAATGTTGTTATTTTTTTTTTAGACCAGGGCACTTGGTATCGAAGGAGTTGTAATAGGAACTTTGAAAAAGGCTCATTTGATTGAAAATAGAAAGGGCTAATGCCTTTTTTAGCATTCGAAAGTGATTTGAGGGCAACTAGTCTCCTTCCCATGCCCACCCTTCCATTAGCCAATTATTTTTAAAAAATAATTTTTGCATTAAGATTAAACCAAATGGCACTTTGTTGCTGCCATTTCTAAATACGTCATCTCAGCTTTATCCAAAGCACGACTGAGAGTATTATGTTCCAAATTTCGGGACTACTTCTGCTGTAAAAAATTTACCCAAATCAAAATTGCGTAAGTGTATCCAAGCTATACAAGAAAATAAACCGATACTTTTTGGGAATGATATCAAGTTATCTGTTTCAGGTCAACTAGAGGAGGCATGAAACTAAACTAAACAACACTATTTGTGTCCAAATTTTTAAAAGGGTGTATTTTGTTAAAATTTGTTAAAAAAAATTATCCAGCAAAATAGGCCAAACGATAAAGTCTTAAAAAAACTAACAGATTTAAAATATTATTGTCTTCGCTAACCACCTCCAAGCCCTGGGGCTAGAGGTTTTAATTTATATGCCCTAAGGGCATAAAAGGTTCTTATAGAAAGTGTTGTCATAGAAAATTCAGAAAGAGCTCAGTTGAATGGAAACTGAAATAGCTAGTGCCCTGTTTAGTAGTTGAAAGTAAATGGAAAGCAACTAATCCCCCTCTCATTCCTACCGTGTTCCCAAACGTATTCAACCACAATTTTTAGATAGTAATTTTGTTCAACTCAGTGGAAAGTTCTGGAAATAATTCAATTGAGGATGACAAACCCCCAAGATCCCCCAGGGCAAATGTTGTAAGTTGTACCCTGGGTGCATATAAGGTTCTTATAGAAAGGGTTGTATAAACTTCAAAAAGGGGCTCGTTCAATTGGAAATTAAGACGACTAGTGCCCTTTTTAGTCGAAAGTGATTGGAGGTTAACTAACCCCCCTCTCAAGCCCACCATTTCCCGAAACATATTCAGTCAAAATTTTAAATCCCATCAAGGGTTGAAAGTTATGCCGTGGGGGCATATAAGGTTTTTATAAAAAGTGTTGTCGTTGAAACTTCAAAAAGGGCTCATTGAATTGGAAATTGAGACGACTAGTGTCCTTTTTAATGTTCGAAAGTATTCGGAGGGAGAATTCTCCCACGTCTATTATTTCCCCAAACATTTCCGATCAACATTATGATATGGCCATTTTGTTCAACGTAGTTGAAAGGTCTGTAAATTATGTCTTTGAGAATGAAATTCCTCCCTCATCCCCTCCATAGCCCTAAAGATAAGGGTCGTAAGTTATGCTCTTGGGATACATAAGATTTTTATAGAAATTTTTGTCGTAAAAGCTTCAAAAAGGGTTTATTTTATTAAAAATTGAGAATACTAGTGCATTTTTTAATAGTAGAAAGTATACAAAGGGCACATGCCCCCCCCCCCAAGCACCACTAATTTCCTCAAGCACTTATAATCGAAAATTTTGAGATAGCCATTTTGTTCACCGTTTCATAACGGTCTGAAAATTATGTCTTTCAGAATAACAAAACCCTCAGCCCAAAGGTTAATGGTTGTAATTTATGCCCTTGAGACACTTAAGGTTTTATTGAACGCGTGGTCATATAAACTTCCGAGTGGGCTAATTGGAGTGGTAATAAGACGCTCTAAGTTTCTTTTCAAGAGTCAAAGTGACCGAAGGGCAGATGACTGACGGGCCGATACCCCCTCCCCCACACGCGCATGTGTCGCATTGTCTCGAAATACATCTATTAGAAATTTTTACACAAATATTCTCTTTTAAATGGTCTGAACATAATATATCCACGGCTGTGTGGTTGAACCGATCCCCAGAGATTAGAGGCAAGGGTTTTAAGATATGCCCAGGGGGTCTTTAATGTTCTTATGGAAGGGGTGGTTGTTTAACTTTAAAAGAGGCTCAGTCATTCTCTCCAAAAAATTATAATAAGATATAAAACGAACAGAAATTAACTAAAAAAAAAATATTTAAACAAAATATGTTTTTAAAAAAAAGTAATGAACTCCATTAAACCAAAATGAACAAAAATATAATAAATTAATCTAACCAAGACAACCATCACAAATCAGATATAAATAAATAAATGAAATCGAACACAAACAGAAACTAAAATAAATCAAATCGTTTTGACTCAAACTCATAACGAGGAGAACCTAATATGAGGTATGTTCTAAGACCCAATCATTTTTAAATCCAGAAGATAACTTTTAATTTAATGAAAAAATTATTATAAATTTTTTAAATTTTATAAAATTATCACTTCAAAATTAAAATAATATTCTAAGTAATAAATATCATTAGATTGGTGATAAAAATACAATGCAAATTTTTTTAATTAAATTCATCTTAATTTTTTTGCATTAAATTAAAAATTATATTGTGGATCTTTTAAAGTTTGGGGCATATAGCCCTCATAATATTCATGTATTTTAATTTTGAATTTGACTCTTATTTATTTTAGTGTATATTTTTTGTGGGTTTAATTTATTTATTGATATTGATTTGTGGTAGCTATATTCTTGGAAGATTATTTGATTCTTTTTTTTTTTGTTTTGGTTTAACTGAGGTTTCCAATTTTTGTTAAAACTTATTTTGTTGAAAAAGTTTTTTTTAATTAATCAGCATAAAAATCCAATACTGCCGGTGCAGCAATTGTCATGAGAATTTCATTTTTAGTTTTGGTGAATTCATTTCAGTTTTCAAGTCACTTTTTACCTCCAGTTTTTTTTTATCACTAAATATTTGATAAGATTCTCTTGTGACAAATTTTTTTGGAACCTGTTCATTTTATTTAGTTGAATGGGAAAATGAAAAGAAAGAGTGTAAATTTAGCAGCTGTATATTTATTTTAATTTTTTTTTTTCTTTCGCTATTCTATTTTTTTTTTTTTATTTTAAGAATATATAAGAGATGTAATTTCGAGTGGGGAGAGTTTTCATTGTATTAAATAGATAAATTTTACGTGGCTGTTTTAAAATATAAAACTGGTATCAATGAAGGACGGATGATTTTTGAGTTTCTCTACTCCTTGTGTATACTATTCTAAGGAGTGCGAAATGGCATAAAAACAAGCCTACATGTGTTATAAAATATGGTAGCATACCTTCTGTACTTTTGATTTGAGTTTGATTTTCTCTTAATTTTATAAGCAAAATAATTAAACACATTATTGATTGAAATAATTGATACCTTTACCAGGACTCATTCCGGTTTAAAATTTAATATATCTTGCTTGATTTTGCATTCAATTTAATTGCTCTTTTTATTTGCTGGTTTTTTTTCCTAAATGAATTTAAAAATAAACTTATCTCTACGAAAAAAAATTCCTTACCTTTATTCCCTGGCCCCCACCTACCACTGATATTTTGGCATTTGCCCCCCCCCCCTGGAACATTTTCTGCCGGCATCCTTACTATAGATAGAGGTAGGAGACCAAGCACATGGTAAGTAATTACTCGTACGTCTTAGACCTAACTTATTTCACTATAAAATAAAAATATATACTATAATTAGTACTTATACTTATACTACTTAAAAATTTATGCTTACGCTATACTATTATTCCGACTAAGGTTGTAAAGTTCATTCTTGTTGTCATCATTTCTACCCTAAGGAGACTTATCAATCATACCTTTGCAAATGGTGTTTTCCCAAGTGTTTTAAAGTGTGCGCGCGTTATTATTATTTTTAAAGGTGGAATAATGAATGATCTTGCAAATTATTGTCCCATATCCCTTGTATCCGTGTTTAGTAAAATATTGGAAAAAGCTAAACTTTCTCAACTTCTTAATTTTCTTAATTTCAAAAACTTTTTTCATGATTTTCAGTTTGCTTTTAGAGTGAAGAACTCAGCTGAGAATGCATGCACAAATCTTTTAAATTATTTAGATTTAGTCTTCGACTCTGATCTGATAGCTTATTCTCTTGTTCTCGATTTAAAAAAAACATCTGACTCATAAAAACACAAGGTTCTTCTTTGGATACTGTTCCATATTGGCATAAGAGGGGATTGCTTATTCTTGGTTTTTATCATATTTATCTGGTTGAGTCATCTTGGTTGATCCACACTTTTCTAATCTTTCGTGACTAGAGGTTGTTGTTCCACAAAGATCTGTTATTGGGCCGATACTCTTTTTAATTTACGTCAATGACCTTATTAATGCAGTTCAAAATTTAAACCATGCCATGTGCTGTCGTCCTTGTCAACCAGCATACGTCGTTAATTGTGACAGGAGTTTGTCCATACTGGATGCACTTATTGCTGTTGCTTATGACAGTACTCTTGACACAGCGGGTAGACCTGTGTCTGATCTTCTTTCAAAGATAAATACTCGGTCTGAAAAAATTATCCACTGGTTTGATGTAAATTATGTTGCCTTAAATATCGGGAAGTAATTTTTTCTCATTTTCTCCAGAGTTTAAAGGCTTGCCCTGGATTAAATGAAATAAATGTATCAAGATGTTCTGTAAGTAGACATATAGATCGTTACGTTCGATTCCTAGGCATCTTGCTTGACAAAAATCTTTCTTTCAAGTATCCTATTGACCTGATTAAAATGAAAGTCCCCAAGAGTCTTGGAATACTTAGAATGCTCAAATTCATATGTCCATGGTCAATTTTTAGAATCTTGTTCTACAGCATAATTCAGTCTTATGTTTCAGATTGTTCTGTTATTTGCATGTCAACTTTTCCTTCGTCTCTGATGCCACTTTCAAAGCTATATTATAAAGTATGGACTCTTATTAAAGAAACTAACCGATCGTCAGTTAAAGCCTTGCTTGATTTGAAATCTCTCTATTTTCTTACTTGTTCTTCATTCATCTTTTTACAGTTGCACAGCCATCTTCCTGCTGCTCTATGTAATAATGTTTGTTTTGTTTCTGATCAATGGACTTATCATCTCCGCAATTACTGTAATCTACAGGTTCTTCATACTCCATCAGTGAGGTTTGACGTCAACCCTCTGACAACTAGCACCAAGATTTGAAACACGCTCATTGTGTCTGCATGGAGCTGCTAATCGTTTGGTATATTCAAAATTTTGTTATAGAATCTCTAGCTAGTACATCAGTTTTTTTCTGGGGTCCCCTGGAGTTGATGTCTCTGGATTGAGTTGGATATATATTTGAGTTGGTTAATTAATGTTTTATACCCGGCCTTGCTTTTAATTATAGTGCTTTTGAATTTATAATGACTGGATTCTTTTTTAATTATTGTTTTTACATTTTTTTTTTTGTTTGTTTTTTTTTTTCGGATTTTTTTTGGTTGGTTTTTGTTTGAATTTTTTTGTTTGTTGGTATTTTTTTTCTCCCCCAGGTATGTCACGACCCAGGAGCCTTATGGGGGAGATTTTTTTGCTGTATTTTTTTGTCATGATTTATATATTTAAATAAATAAATCGCTCAATCACTATACTATTACAATTTATACAATGCATGGGACTGACACTTGCGTGTCCCTAAGAGGGGGGGCAAGGGGGCACCAACCCCCCCCCCTGGCGAAGTGAAGATGTCATATTTTTGAATTAATTTAAAATATTTCTCTCCGCCTAAGTCTTCAAAGAAAAGTAAAGTGCTCTTTTAATCAAAAAATGTGTAGAAATAAATTCAAATAATATTACAAGAGTATAACTGAAACACATCACTATCAACAATTAAACGAAACACAACATAAACATAGAGTATCATAAGTAGCCGAGTCAAACTCGAAACGATCTAAAATTAACATTACTAGAGCTGACAACCCACATGCCTTCTCAAGACCAGAATATAAATCAGGCTTTACTGAAAAAATAAAAAAATTACCGCGGAGTGTCAATTTAATTTAAGCCTAGTGATCTTCAACTCCGCTCTTCATTCTCTTTTCTGTTAATTTTGATTTTAATTTCTTTATCGAGTGAGATTTGCGGTAGTTTTACGCGTGGATATACGACTTGACTTCACTTCTGTCCGTTTTTGGCTTAATGGAGAAATTTATTTTTATTTTAAATTCTTTTTTTTTTTAAAAAATTTTTTTATATTATTTGTTTTTCTTTTTTTTTTGACAGTAATTTTCATGAAAAAAAAACGTTTATATCTTTTCGTTGTTTTTTTAATGAAAAATAAATATTAAGAGTATTAGGGTTTTTAAATTCCCAAAAACACAAAATCCACAGTGTAGTGAAAGTTATAATATTCTGAAAAAAATATTTGTATCCAAATCTTGACAAAATGTGTTTGGGAAAAAAATCGGCTTGAGAGACGGGCTGATTTCCTTCCAATCTCTTTTTACTCTTAGAAAGGACCCTAGAACTTTTAATTTTGAATCGAATTAGCTTCTTTAAATGTTTCAATGATATTTCTAGGTATTATAGAGTGTTGCTGTCTATGATATTGCTTTTATGCCTTTTTGAAAACCTGCTTCTATACAGTGTTTCCTTTAATTGGAACGCCCCCTAAACACTTCCTAGAAGTTTCACCTTAATACTCTAAGCGTCATTAGTTACAGTAACTGTAGTTGTAGTACTAAAAGTATATACATAGTGCATTCTGGCTAGTTCAAAATCCTCCACAACTTGCCCTTATAGATCTAGCTTATTAATATAAATTGTTCTTGAGATATTGCTTTGTCACAATTTTGAAAGCTCACATGCTCATAATTTGTTTTTATTTAGATCAACGTCCACCTAGATATATCTTACATTTGATTACTCAAGATATTTCTATATTTTCTTTGGGCTATTGGCTACAAAAGGGCTGTCTCACAATTTCGATCAAATGTGTTTGGGAAAAGAGGATATCAGGGAGAGGGGAGGGGCTATTTTCTCTCCATCACGCTTGATTCTTAAAATGGAACTAGAAGTATACATCCCCAATCAAATGATCCTCCTCTAAAGTTCACAAGACCCCCTCTTCATAAAAACCTTACATCCCCCTGGAACATAACTTAAAACCCTTATCCCCACACTTTGGGGGGGCTGTGTCAACCCCCAAGAGCGTGCTATGAGATTTTTGGACTATTTTTGAACAAATAACTAACTTAAAATGTCGACCAGAGGCACTGGGGGAAACTAGGACGTAGGGGGGGGTATAGCGGCTCTCCGATAAATTCAACTCTTAAAAATGGCTCTTCAACTTCTGATCTCCGATCCAATGAGCCCCCTCCGAAGTTTAAATTACCACCGTTTCTATTAAAAACCTTAAATGCCTTCGGGACATACCTTACAACCTTTGCTCTGAGGACTGTGAGGGGGCTCTCATCCTCAAAGACATAATTTCTGGACTTTTAAACTACGTCAAATTAAACAACTATCTCGAAATTTTGACTGGAAGTGTTTGCCAACATGATGGATGCCGGAGTTTAAATTACCCCTTAAATTCCCTTTCAATCACTATTGACTCTTAAAGAAGGCTCTAGCCCTGTCAATTACCAACCGACTGAGCCTTTTTCAAAGATTCTACGACAACAACTGCCCATCTTAGAATTTCTATAATATACGTGTCTAGAAAATACAACGTGTGTGGGGGGGGGACTATGTGCCGTCTGATAACTTTGAATCTTATAAAGAGCGCTTTAACTTCAGATTACCAATCCAATGAGCCCTCTTTCGAGTTTATACGACCACAATTTCCATAAAAACCTTACGGGCCCCCAGGGCGCAACTTACAACTCTTGATCTAAGACCTATATAGGGGGGGGTGTTATATTAAAAGACATAATTTTTAGATCTGTCAACTACACTGAACAAAATGGCTATCTCAAAAATTGTGATTGAATGTGTTTTGGGAAATGATTGATGTAGGGGGGGGGGTGGGGGGCTGCATGACCTCCAATCACTTTTGACTGTTAAAAGGGCCACTAGAACTTATGATTACCAATCAAATGAGCCCCCTGGGAGGTTTATACGACAACTCCTACTTTAAAAAACCATATATCCCCCCAGGGCAGTACTTACAACCCTTGCTCTGAGGGTTTGGGGGGGGGGTGTCATTCTCAAAGTCATAATTTCTGGACCTTAAAACTACACTGAACAAAATGGCTATCTCAAAATTTTGATTGGGTGTGTTTGGGAAAGTGATTCACGTTGGGGAGAGGGAGCTGGTTGCCCGCCAAGAGCTCTTTTGAAGTTTCTATGACATTTCTTTCTATAAGAAGTGACCTGGTCTAAAAAGAATAAAATATTGTGCCCACATCGATCTTGACTTAGGCAGTGCTCTTGCGCTGCCTATGATTTTTTTTCTCGAAAGTTCACTATGGCAGCACTGGGAGTGCCGAGTTGCATAGGTCAGCTCCCCCCCTAAAATTCAGTCTATGGGCGCCCATGGACTGAGACAGAGTGTATTGGACATGTATAATTTGGGCTATATATTTTCACATTACGGTTATAGTTGGGTAGGTTAGAGGCGATGTCCAAATGCTTTACTCTCACCCCCTCACCCTAATGTGCAAATATATAGGCTAAATTCTATTATAATATAAACTAATGTTTATATGAAGGGTATGTCATTAGAATTAACCTAACTTTACTTCTTGAGTGTCTAAGGTAGCCTATTGTTCTGTTAGTTGGAAGCCCCGGGATCTATTGTATAGTGAATATTCTAAACAAACTAGTCAAACAGGTACTTTCAACTGAGAAATCATATGCCGAGATTGCAAATAGGGGTTTTTCACTGAGTTTAAACTATTTAAACTTTAGGTTTTTGGGGTTTAGGGGGAAAAAGTTACCATGGGTCGGTTAGGTTACGTTTTTTATATATGTTGAGCTTTACCCCCCCCCCCACTCTCCTAGTTTGCAAATATATAGCCTAAATTTGTTTCTAAATATTATATTTTCATCATATTTTGTTTTATTTAATTAGTACTAACCAAACTTCCCTTCTCGCGTGGCATCCAGCTGCTAGAACAGTACCGTGTTTACTGGCCAAAACACAGTCACCTTTTTCTAGAAGAAAGTTATTTGTGGAGGAGGGGGATATCCTGAAAAGGAGTAATACACTGGGTAAATTTAACAGTAAATTCCCACTCTCCCCCTGTACTTACACCCAAAAAAACCTTAAATGTCTAGGTGGTTCTTTTTCAAATCATCACATGAAACTTGTCTTTATTAGGTACTGTTCTATTAGCTGGGACCCACGCAAGATAGATGATAAAAGAAACTAGTCAAACAGGTTTCTTTCAACGGACAATTCCTATGCTGAGGATTGCAAACAGTGATTTATCACTGCGTCTAATACATTTAAACTTTTGTTTTTTGAGATTAATGGGCAAAAAAAAGGCACCTAGGTTAGGTTAGGTTACGTATCTAATGTATGCTAAAATTATTTATGTTTATCATGTTTTATGTAATTAGCATTAACCAAACTTCACTTCTTGCGAGGGTCCAAGCAAATAGAACAGTACCCTTTTTTATATTTAACCCCGAGATTTCTTTATTCATCATCCCCCCCCCAAAAAAAAATAAAGATAGACATTTTAAGATGGCCATTTGTTGTCGTAGAAACTTTGAAAAGGGCCTAGTTTATTGGTAAGTGAAAGGGCTACTGCCATCTTTAATAGTCAAAGGTGATTGAAGGGCAAACACCCCTCCCACGCCCATCATTTCCCCTAACTGTTTTTTCAAAAATAGTCACAAAGATCTCATAACACGGCCTTTGGGGTTGACACAACTCCCCAAAGTATGGGGATGAGGGTTTTAAGTTATGCTCCAGGGGTATGACTGTTTTTTATGAAGAGGGGTATTGTTAACTCTACTGGAGGCTAATTTTTTTGGAAATGCATACTTATATTTCAATTTTAAGTATAAGACGTTTTGAATATACAATAGCCCCCCCCCCTCTCCGTGTTCTCCTTTTTTACACCCTCACATTCGATCGAAATTGTGAGACAGTCATTTTGTAGCCAATACTCCAAAGAGAGTTTAACAATGTCTTCAGGAATCAAATATAAGAAATATTTAGGTAGACGTTGGTCTAAATCAAAACAAACTATGAGAATATGAACTTTAAAAAGTTGACAAAGCAATATCTCAAGAACAATTTATATTTTTAAGTTAGATGTTTAAGAGCAAGTTGTGGGGATTTTGAACTAGCCAGAAGGCAGTATTTGTATACTTTTAGTACTACAACTTCAGTTACTGTAACTAATGACACTTAGAGTATTAAGGTGAAACTTCTAGGAAGTATTAAGGCAAAACCTCAAATTAAATGAAAAAATTGTATAGACGCAGGTTTTCAAAAAAGCCTATAAGCAAAACCACATGCAGCATCACTCTATAATAGCTCGAAATATCATCGAAACATTTGAGAAAGCTAATTCAATTCAAAATTAAAAGTTGGTCCTCGGGTCCTTTTTAAGAGTAAACAGAGATTGGAGGGCTATCAGTCTCTAAAGCCAATTCATTTCCCAAACACATCTAGTCAAAACTGTGAGACAACTATTTCGTTCAGCATAGTGTAACGGTCTTAAAACTTTTTACTTTGGTAATTTGGGAATTTAAAACCCCCAAAAATATGCAAAACTTTGGTTGATTATAGAAAAAAAAACGAAACGATATAAAATGTTTTTTTTCTTGAAAATGACTTAATCAATAAAACGAACAGAAATTCATCTAAAATAAATTTTTCCACAAAAACAAGCTTTTCAAAGAAAAATAAACGGCTCCATTTAGGCAAAAATGGACAAAAATGAAGTAAATTAATCATGCAAGCGTAACACTACCACAAATCACTATCAATAAATAAATGAAACTCAAAATGAGCAGAAACTAGAATAATAAGCGGAGTTAAATGTAAGTACAGGTAAATTAAACGGACAACCCATGGTCATTTCTTTATTTTTGCAGTAAACCCTCAGTTCTGTTCTGGTCTTGAGAAGGCATGGGGGTTGTCAGCCCTAGTAATGTTAATTTTTGCTCGTTTTGAGTTTGACTCGGCAATTTACTATAATTTCGGTTCGTTTTAAGTTTAATTTAATTGTTGATAGTGATGTGTGGTAGTTTTACTCTTGGAAGATTATTTTACTCTATTTCTGCCCATTTTTGGCTTAATAGAGCTCTTTACTTTTCTTTGAAAATTTATTCTGTGGAAAGTTTTTTAAATTAATACAAATATATAATACCGTCATTCAGCCAGGGGAGGGGGCTAGCGCCCCTGTGCCCCCCTCCCGTATGGGCACCCATGTGTCAGCCCCATACAGTCTCTCATCCGTCACTTGTCTGTGTCGCTAAACAACCGGTGTTCTGAGAGATAGCCTGAACGTAAGTCTCAAGTGTGTATTTAATAATACACAAGCACCTAAAAAAATTTCCTGGGTACCCAATTGCGTTAATTTAACCCCCCCCCCAAAAAAAAAAAATCCCCACATCAGGAAAAGGTGGCTAAATAAGCAAAAAAACATAAAAAAAACAAATGAAGAAAAAAAATGAATGCCTAATTAGATTCATATACATAGATAGGATTTATAATTTAGGATATCTTATAGTATATATTTTTATTTTACAGAGAAACAAGTTAGGTCTAAGAAGTACGAGTAACTACTTACGATGGGCTTGGTCTGCTACCTGTATCTATAGCAAGGGAGATGGCAGAACATTTTCCAGGGGGGGAGGGGCTTTTGTCTCCGGGAAAGCTTTTGTCTCGCGTAACTTTTGATAGGTTAAACTAAACTTAATGAAACTTGTATATTTGAAATCAGCATAAAAATCCAATTCTATTGATGTATCTATTGGTATCAAAATTACGGGTTTTAGAGTTTTGGTTACTATTGAGCCGGGTCCCTCCTTGCTTACAGTTCGTTACCACGAACTGTTTGATTGAGCTTAGTGAAGCAACAAATAGTAAAGCAAACATTCACTAACTCACTAGGCTACGAAACCATGATATTGTGTACAACTAAGGTTATGCACAGAGAAAAGTTAAATAAACACAAATTAAATTCAGCAAATCCAGCAGGACAATGTTCCAAAGCACTAAATGAGTAATTAACAAAACAATCCTAATTTGTTTTTGCTTGTAACAAATTTGTTTTGCCAGGCTAAGTTAGTATGCAGCAAATTTGTTTGATAGGCTAATTTGTTTTGCTTTTGGCTAGCTGTAAGTTTGCTTTTGTTGTTTTATAAAATGGCAGTCTCTTCTTTCTTCACGAAAAAAATAAAAATAAAACTGTATTGAATGCAGAAGATACACTACACCAGTTATTTACTTGGGGGGGGGGGTGCCGGCGCGGTTTAGGGACGTTAAATTTTTTAATAAAGTAAATTAAATTGATCTATATAGTTTTTTAAAAATTATTCATTAGAATCAAACCTTAAAAAAAAATCGTTAACAATAACAATTTGAAACATATTAATTTTTATCTTTTCCTTGTTATCATTAGTGGATGAAAAATAAATAAATAAAAATATACCTAAAAGAAGTGGGAACTAAAAGGAATCCTAAAGTAAAACTTAAAACCGACATCAATTACTACAAACATGAGTTTGGTTATTGCTTCTCCCAACCCATAAATTTCCATTGTGTCATTAAAAACCTTGTATACTTTGGACAGTGTGGTTTAATTTTTCATACCATCCATGAAAAATAAGAAATAAAATAACCATAATGACCAAGGTGTCTGCAAAGAGCTAATGAAAATAGACTAAATTTTTAATTTATAATGACATTAATTCCTGAATATCCAAGCAGTTTGAGATTCAAGGTTTTTTGTTAGAAACCTTTGATGTTTTAATGTTAGTGTATTAAAGAAAAATGCTTGTACTGAATTATCAAAACTCTGTTTTTTTTTAGTTTTGGTTATTATTGATTCGCGTCACACCTTACTAACAATTCGTTACCACGAACTGTTTGAAACACATTAATTTTTATCTTTTCCTGCATGAGAGGTGGGTAAGCCCATCTTCAACACCTTGCTCTTCATGCTACAGTTTATAATATTAAAAAAAAAAATTGCAATTGTTCTAATTAAACAACCCTTGTGTTTCAGGCGTCGTTCATAAAGAATTGGGACAAAATTCAACCTTCAGTGTAAAGAGTAAGGTGTTGAGGAGGGGTAACCCCCACATATAAATACTAATTTCTGTTTGTTTTAAGTTTACTAGTATTTCATACTTTCAGTTTAAGAAATTTGTTTTTTCATTTAATTTCTGATCGTTTTTTTAATAATGCCAGGAAATCGGACTCCACCTCCACAGAAATATCCCTCCTTCCTGCAAACATATTTCCTAGATAATTCAATCTTGGGGATATTTTACCCCACACAATTACCTGTAACATGTCCACGCTTAAAAGTGAGTCGGCAAAATGAAAGCATGACACATAAAAGGAATTTTGTTTTGGACTTCTGGCAAAGTGCCACATTTTAAAAGTCACTATGAAATTTTTCCGCCCTTTACACCTGACGCCCACATGACAATCTGCACTTCGTATAAATCCCAGCCGTCAATTCACCCCCCCCCCTCCCAAAAAAATTCATTCCGAGGTCCCAATAAAAACTTCTAGACGCATACACTTGGGAAATTTTACAACTTCAAGAACTGTACCTAATTGCTATAGGGGAGATTTGTTAACTTCAAAGATATATTTTTGGTGTTTTTTAACCATGCTGAACAGAATGGCTATCTTAAAATTTTGATCAGACGAAATTGGGAAAAAAGGGACGTGGGAGGGAGCCAAGTTACCTTCCAACATTTTTGGTCACTGAAAAGGGCACTATAACTTTCACTATCGCTTGTTTTTTTTTTATTACGTATATGTTATTACGTATATGATGGGGTTCTCCCCTTAGTCAATACCACGCTCTTTACGCAAAAGTTAAAGCTTTGTTTAAATCACAACCCCCTTAAACACAAAGGCCTTTTAATTATAATAGAGACCTATTTTTAAAGCACTAAAAAAAAAAAAAACTGTAGCATAAATAGTGAAGTATTGACTTGAGGGTGACCCCCCTCATACACGTAATAATATCTGTTCGTTTTGCGCTCTAATGTTGCTTCTTACTTTCAGTTGAAAAAATTTGTTTTTGACACATTTAATTTCTGATCGTTTTTTAAATAATGCTGAGAAATCCGGTACCTCCTTCATAGAAATATCCCGTACCCAAAGACAACATCCTCCCCGAACCTATTCTCCATAGCAACCCCCTACGTCAGCCCCCCCCCCCACCAGAAAAAAATCCGGTCTGAAAATGTATGTATTAGAACCAATAAACAAAACAATATTTAAACACTGGGCAAAGTTCATTAATTAGAGCCCGTCCCCCGGGATCTTTGGGGAATTATGTCATCTTAAAAGACATATTTACTAGCTTTTTTACTGTGCTGAGCGAAATGGCCATGTCAAAATTTTAATTGGGTGACTTCGGGAAAAAACTAAGCGTAGAAGGTAGCCAAGTTGCTCTCAAATTTTTTTGGTCACTTAAAATGTGCACTCGAACTTTTAATTTCCGTTCAAGTAAGCCCTCTTACGATATTCTAAGACTACTTGATCGATACAATCACCCCTGGGAAAATAAAAAAAACAAACAAACAAACAAATAAACACGCATCCGTGATCTTTCTTCTGACAAAAAATACAAAATTCCACGTTTTTGCAGATAGGAGCTTGAAACTTCTACAATAGGGTTTTCTAATACGCTGAATCCGATGGTGTGATTTTCATTAAAGTTCTATGACTTTTAGGGGGTGTTTCCTCCTTTTTTGACAATAAGTCAAATATTCTTTAGACGAGTATCTTTTGATGGGTAAGACTAAAGTTGATAATAGTTATATATGTAACACCAGCATAAAAAACATGATTTCTTTGACATATCTATTGGCATCAAAATTCTGTATTTTGGAGTTTTGTTACTATTGAGCCGGGTCGCTCCTTACTTACAGTTCGTTACCACGAACTGTTTGATGGGAGGGTGCGGGGGGCTGCATGACCTCCAATCACTATTGACTGTTAAAAAGGCCAGTAGAACTTCTGATTACCAATCAAATGAGCTCCCTGTGAGGTTTATACAACCACCCTTTCTTTAAAAAACCTTATATCCCCACAGGACATAACTTACAACCCTTGCTCTGAGGGTTGTGGGGGGGGGGGGTGGTAACTAACACATTTATAATCACAAGCCCAGAGCACTAAGATGAACTAACGTGATCTAACCAACAGGGGTTGGTAGAGGTGTAGGAACGGGAGGTACGGTGGGGAGAAGGCGCGGGTTGCCCTCCATGAGCTCATTTGAAGCTCCTATGACATTTCTTTCTATAAGAAGTGCCCTGGTCTAAAAAGAATAATATATTGTGCAAACATCGATCTTTACTTAGGCAGCGCTATAGCACTGCCTATGATATTTTGTCTCGAGATTTCACTTATACAGCACTGGAAGTGTCGATTAGACCAGGTAAGCTCCCCCCTAATCAGTCTATGGGTGCCTATGGAACGACACAAAGTTTTTTTGGACTTGTATAGTTTGGGCTATATATTTGCACATTACGGGTAGTGTTGGGTAGGTTAGAGGCGATGTCAAAATGCTTTACTCTCACCCCCCGCCCATCTTGTGAAACTATATAGGCTAAACTCTATTATTCTAAACACTAAACATGGCGCCCATAAGAGGGGGGGCAGGGGGCGCCCGCCCCCTGGCGGACGTACAGGGCGGTAGGTTTATATTTTTTTTCGGAGCTTTATATTATAGCTCTTTGTAAGGTCCAATTTTACGAGGTTTGCCCCCCCCCCCTGGAAGTCAGCTTATGGGCGCCCATGAAACTAACGGTTATATGAATGGTGGTTCATTAGAATTAACCTAACTTTACTTCTTGAGAGTTTACGGTATTGTTCTGTTCCCTGGAAGCCACGCGATATATTGTATAGTGAAGATGCTAATTAAGATAGTCAAACAGGTTCTATCAACTGAGAAACATATGCCGAGATTGTAAATAGTGGTTTCTCATTGCATTTACACTATTTGGACTTGATGTTTTTGTGGTTTAGGGGGAAGAAGTTACCTAAGTTAGGTTAAGTTACCTATTTAAAATATGATAGGCCTTACCCCCCACCCCCTGGATTGAAAATTTACAGCCGTAATTCGGTTGTTAACTATTATATTTGTATCCTGTTTTATTTTATTAGCATTAACCAAACTTGACTTCTTGCGTGGGTCACATCAAATAGAACAGTACCCTTTTTTATATTGAACCCTAAAAATTTCTTTATTCATCATCCCCCCCCCAAAA
Organism: Artemia sp. Qi Xiang Cuo; assembly: GCF_049724085.1. Taxonomy (NCBI): domain Eukaryota; kingdom Metazoa; phylum Arthropoda; class Branchiopoda; order Anostraca; family Artemiidae; genus Artemia; species Artemia sp. Qi Xiang Cuo. The sequence goes on along the minus strand of NC_142812.1, from coordinate 4,743,110 downwards.
AAAAATTACGGGTATGTTCCTTGAGTATGAATTCTAAGAAGTTTTATGCGTCATATTTGTTGTATATTATTTATCACGTAGAACCAAGACTTATCATTAACTAGGATCGACTTTCCAGGTCAAAAATACCTGTAAATAAATTGGGCACCGTCCTAAAATATCGGAAACACACGAGAATGCGACTCGAGAACAACAGTGAGCAGATTTCTATGGCCCGGCAATTATCTATCTGACGTTCAACAAGGGTTTCTCACTCCAGAAAGTATATTTAAACTTTAGTTTTTTGGGGTTTAGGGAGGAAAAGGTACCTAGGTTATGTTTATTTCCGTATTTTTTAAATGCTATGATTTAGCGTAAATATAAAGGACCAATCCGTTGTTAATATGTTAGATTTTCATCCTATTTTTTTTTTTTTAATTATCATTAAAAAAACCTCACTTCTCGTGTGTTTACCATATTTTAGTACCGTGTACTCAATGTACCCTTATTTTAGTCCCATATTTTAGTACCATGGTACAAAAGAACCATAGACCCACGTCCCCTGGGCTCTCACGGGAGGGGCAGTCGTTTCTGTGATGAAGAGTGGGAGGCTAAAGTTAGATGGGTATGTTACAAAACCTTACAGTGCCAGAAAGTGCTATCAGACCAATGAAATATTTATTAATAGATAATCACCAAAAATCTAAAATCCTCAATTAGGATTAGTATTAATCCATCTTCTGGAATTAGAGCTAAATTTGTCCCAAAAATTATTGATAATTATAGCTTGTTTGGATTCAATTATGTAATCCCAGGTGTTTATTTGTAATCTATTAACCCATATATATTTTATCAAGTGCTTTTACAACAATATAAATATATTAGATATATTTTCACTCAACTCTCTCTTAAATCTTAAGTGCTAGGGGGGGGGGCCGGGAGCCTCCTCTGCCCCACTTTAATGACACACCTTTACATAAAATAACAGTACAAAATTTACATTTTTAAAAAAATAGATATAAACAAAAACGAAATTAATTTGTTTCTAAATTTAAATATATATATCTATCGCTGTTCTATCTCAAATTACCCACCAACTATTAAATATTTAACAAATTGTTATGCTTTATTACTGGATACTGTTAAGCGATTTTTGTTATCGATAGACTCGAACAAAAATTGATTTCGAATGTCGAAATCTATGATCAACAACGATATTTTTTATGGGTAACTAACCCCCTAAATTCCCTGTAAAAAATACATTTCATGTAAATTCTACAAATTTTAATAATAAATCTTCAAGATTCTTTGCAGGTTTGACTTATTTCATCTACAAATGATTTTAATTATCCTTATCTAACATCATACCCTGGCATCTTTTTTCGCAAGAATTCATTTCCGGATCCCGAGTCAGATGCGTGTGAGTCATTAGTTACTGAGAATGAAAAGCACAATAAATAATGTTCTAATGAAAAGTTAAGATTTTCTCAAAGCTGAATTACCGACCAGATAGGGTAAATTTTCTCAGTCTGAAAAATTCTGTCGAGGAAAAGGAGGTATCTGTCACAGATAAATTAAGATAGGATAATCTAGCTTTAATTGTAATGATACATGTATAATATATATATATATATATATATATATATCACAATTTATATAATTATCCAGTATAATCTTTCCCTATCTCACCCATTATAAAAACCCGGACCGAGGTGCGAGTGCTCCAGAGAACGTTTTTGCAGATATAAACATAAGTGACATTAGATCTTTTCACGGGTAGACAAAGAATAATCACCTACGGAACAAGTACTGACAAAACCACTTGGCCGGCTCAACCAATAAGTGGAGAAATAAGTGGGAGGAGCTTTTTGTTCGCACCGAGAATTAAGAGCCAGAAATCATCTGCAGTAAACTTACTGGTATATTATATAAACTGACTATATATATATATATATATATATATATATATATATATATATATATATATATATATATATATATATATATATATATATATATATATATATATATATATATATATACTGCTGATCCTATTAAGGCTCACCTTAAAAAATTTGCCCCTGCAAGGGGGGATCAAGAAAAAGGTTTTGCAATAGTAACTGATAATGGAGCCAATGTAGTTCTAGTCGTAATGGATGCTGCATCCCAAGTAGGTACAGGACGGACATATATTTTGTGCTTCGCACATATTCTAAATTTGATGTGGGGGCTAGGAATATTTTCAGCTTTTTTTAGACATAGTGTGTTAGCTACCGACAAGTTAGGCCAGGTTCAAATCTCTATTGACAATTTTTGCACCAAAAAAATTAAACCATGATTTGACCACTAAATGGAATTCGTTTCTCACTATGTTGCGTAGTCTACAAGACTTAGAAGTCGGTAACAAGCTCGCTTGCACTTCCCGGTAAAGGGGACTCATACTCACTGAGATTGAGTGGTGTTTGATTTTAAATGTGATTGCGTTGATGACAACCTATGAAGATGCAGCTATTGATCCCTCTTCTAGAAGCTATCCCCATCTCAAATGTTCTGCATGTGTCAAAGATTTTCAGAAACCTTCTTGTTCAGGTGCTGTTGTCTATAAATTTTTGAGTTGTCTAGAATAGATATAATTACCAAAAATCTCTCTTTGTAGAGACTCAACTCTCTTTAATGCAGAAAACAGAGATGATATGGATTTTTTGTAAGATGGGTATAGGATACAGCATACAATAATTTATGATAGATGAAAATGGGATTTCTAAAAATTTTGCCCCGTATTGGAACTGTTTTTTTCATAAATAGTGTTTATGCTGCTTTGGTTGTTAGAGAAAAACATTAGGTTGCTCAGGGATGATCTTAGAAATTGACAAAGTCAAAATTGGAAAAAAAATATAACACAGAACATTTCATTGAAAGACAGTGGGTATTAGGGGACACAGAGAGTGACTCAGGAAGGTTTTGCTGTATTACATGCATTGTAGGTTTATAAGCCTTGGTCAAGTCACACCCGTCGCAATTGCCACATATCTTGACCTGCGTTTCAAGAAAATGTATATTTCACCTGACGATGTTCTACAAGTTAAGAACAAAATTGCAAACCAGATAGATTTGGCCTTGCTGGCTGCTGAATCTCGATCAGAAGATACAAGTACCACCACAGTCTCTGCGATGCAGTCATATCGGAATCAAGTAAGTTTTGGGGTTCCCATAATGTAGTCCTTATAGCTAATGCAGGACATTCTTTGTCAGCGGCCGAACATATCTCAGATCTGCAAACTTTTCAGAGGGAGCGAACATGTCCAAAAGAAACTCCTCCACTCACATGATGGAAGTATCGTGCTCTGAGGTCCCAACAACATATGGAAGAAGTTGCAATGAAATCCATGTCTAGGTGCGCTACCAGTGTCCTTTCTGGCAGAGTATATATCAAGACTGGTCAGATAATCACTGAACGGCGGAACCGACATGCTCATCTTTTTGACTTGCCAGCAGTTTGTTTTTGGCTTCTTGAACCCGTATAATACCAAATCGGGATTTTTATCACATTCATTTACGTAATCGTATTTTTTTTTTATTTTTTTATATTATATTATTTTAATTTTGAAAAAAAAGTTACAAAAATTACACTTTATATAATATGTTCATTAATAAACTTCGTCAAATCTATTAGAAAGTAAAAAATTTATCCCAATTATATGTAAAAATGTCGATATATCGATATATTTATGGATCAAATGATTGAATAACATGATTCTTTTAATACAAAAATTTTATTTTATAATTTCTATATACTTATCACTAGAAAAACTTGTTTTTGATATAATTGAGCATACATCACATGGTGGCCAAAATGTTTATTTATTATAGAGATAAATAATGAGTTGTACAATCAACAAGGATAAAAGCTGAAATTTCTTTAGGTAAGCACATATTTATGCTTATGAAAATAATATAGAATCAAACGCTTAGAAAAAAGAAGGAGTAATGCCCAATAATCTCTATTATATAGAATAAAAAAGGGGTTTTCGGGCCCCCCGGTGTCCTTGCCTCTGAAGCTAGGGGGGGCAACGGCCCCTCCCCCAACATGGTTTGCCCTCTCCCCCCAACATCGGGTCGCCCCATGCACCCATAGTTATTTATTTTCTCACCAAATCTTATCCAAAAAGAGAAAAAACAAAATAAATCAAGCAACAACACAAACAGATCATTTTTTTAGTACATATTAACCTTTATTCAGTGAAGTCACTTAGGGAGGGGGGCAGTTACCTCCTCCCCCTTCCAAATAATGTGAAAAAAACTATAATTTCTTAAGTAGCTTTAAAACTGTTGCTTGTTTTAAGAATTTAAAATGTTTCATTTTAAACAAGTTCTCTTGTTTTAAAACTTTCAAAGGTGGAAATTGGTACACCCTTTACATCTGCACATAGGACAGAAATGGAACCATTGAAGAATGAGAAGGTAGATATACAATGAACACAATTTTGTGACTGAAAAAGCAATTATTGAAAAAGAAAATAAGATTTAGTGCTTTTCGTAATGATAATCGTACTACAACTAGACAGGTCAAATCAGTTGTAGTTTGGTCGTGGAATTTGGCAGAGGGATATTTACTCCAGGATCCTTTATTATTCAATTTTTATTTCTAGTATTCAATTGAAAGTCTGATTCTCTTATTTGTCATTAAAATGACTTTGTCAAAAAATTAATAAGCGCTGATAACGTCCTACTCCATATATTTTGGATTCACATGCTAACCAACAAATGTAGGTCTGTCAATATGTACAATATTATGCTGACTTCTTGCTATTTTCACTTTTCTAAATATTTCTTTTAACCAGCTCCAAAAAAAGAAATGACATAAATATGCTAAGAATTATGACTGAAATTAGTTTTATTTCACACAATGAGGTCCCCCTTCCAACAAAAGAGGCCTGGAATACTTACTTCACCGATCAGTTCAAAAGTCCTGACCAAGCGCTACGGAATTCTTGACGGAGTGAGCTAGATGAAATGCTAAAATTGCCGAAAGAGAACATGGTAGTTAATAGAAGTATAATACGTGAATGCCTGAAAAAGCTAAAAAAGAAATTTTCGAGAGGCTTCGATAAAATTTGTGGCCAGCATTTACTCTATAGTGTATTACGGTAATCACCTGGCAAAAAAAAAAAAAAAAAAAAAAAAAAAAAAAAAAAAAAAAAAAAAAACTGTCTTCCTACTTTAGTAACTGAAATAAATGAGCACTTGAACAAGGTCTAGACCCCACTCATCCATCCAGTTCCCCAGGACAAAACAGTATAACCAATCCGACAGTCCGAAAATCAAGTCCAAAATAGAGCAAAATCAGCATCAATAAGTATACGTCTATGTTCCAAAACCAAGATATAGCACCTTAAATCTACAAAAACATTATATTCCCAAGGTGATCACCATATATTGGGGCTCGTCAGATGAAAACTCATTGCCTAAATGGGTTTCGGCGCTTAAATTTCATTACCCAGGCAATTGAGCGTGCCATGCCATAATCTGGCATACCCCTATATAGTGCCACCAATGGAATAAACATAAACAAAACCCAAAACATCCAAAAAATAAAAATATATACCCCAGAAAAATTATTTCCAAACGTTCTTAACCGACCTTGAAATAACACTGAGAGCCGAACTTCAACCAATTTAAATACAAACAAATAAATAAAACTAGTCCTCCACCCGGAACAATTTCACTTTCACTCACATTCTAAGAATTAAATTCCGAGTATTCCACCATAATCTATACCACAGGTGTCGCAATCCAACCCTCAACAACCGGGAAGATAAACCAATTCCGTCAACAAATTACCGTAAAATATCATTCAAGATATCTTGATAACTTTTATTATACTTATGCAAAAGCTGATTATACTTAAAACAAAGCTTTTTAAATTGCCAAGCAAGTTTATTGGCGGAAAAACCTCTTATGATTCGCTTCTTGCTAAGTAACATACATATACTTCTAAAATCGATGCAATTATTACAAATTCTTGCATATCTAAATAGTTGGGAAAAATACGATGAATATGTTATATTTGAATGAATATTACTTTTTTGAAATGGAAAATTAACTATTTCAAAATTAAAATCGTCTGTTTTATTATATATTTTAAAATTTATTGTATTATTAGGTACCACATTAATCTCTAAATCTAGAAAATGGTCATATTTGCCATTTCCATTACTGGATTCCAGCTTTAACTCTGGTGGATATATTTGACTTGCAATCTCTAAAAAATTTGAACAATTTATCACCAGAAGGTCATCTAAATATCTTTTATTATTTGAGAGCAAATACTTTATATTGCTTGGATTCTTTTTATCCGTCATATAATCGTATTCTAAATAATTTAGAAATAGGTCCTTTAGAACTGGACTGGCATTACCCCCCATAGGAATTCCATTACTTTGATAATATAGATTGCCATTAAATTTTATATAAGCATTAAATAGAACAAATTCTAGTAGATCAAAAATCATATCTAGGCTATAACATCTTGAGCTAGTTGTACTATTAAAATAATTAGTCCATCTCGCCTTCTTATTATACGCATAATACTAAATTAATGGGTAAATTTGTATACAATGTAGTGAAATCAAACGAGTCCACTCTTTTGGCTGAAACTAAAGCAAGAGAGTCTATTACTTGCAGCGAATTATTAACACTCCAGTATGGATTAAACTTAGAAAATTTTTTAATTCCCGAACAATATGCCTCAAACTTATTTTTAATTTCTCCTAAAATACACGAAAAGTCAGTAGCCGCAACTCTGGTCGGGCACCTTGCTGCCCCCGCAATAAAGCGTGGTTTCGGGGGATTTTTATGAAATTTTGCTCTTCATATAGGCCCATTACTGTGTCGACTACACTATGTAAACTATTTGAGCTTCTTATTCATGACGAAATTAGAAGCAAGTGCTCGGTTCCCCCAGACCAGTTTGGGCTCCAGCGATTGCTTGGATGTGATCATGCCCTTTACTCGCTGGTGTCTATACTGACTGACGCTGAGAATGAAAATAATTCTTTAGTTTTAGCAGCCCATGATCTTGCCCGTGCTTTCGATTCGTCTATCCACGAACATATTTTACTCTCTGCAGCAGAGAGAGGCGTAGAAAATTCGGTCATCGGAACCCTTGATTCAATGTATAGTAATCTTCGTGTTAGGATAAAGTGTCCTGGTTGGGATTGTGATATGCTTTTAGAAATTGATATACCAGTGAATAAGGGTATTAGGCAAGGAGCAGTAAATTCACCAGATTTATTCAATAATTCCGTAATTGAAGTGCAACATGAAGCACCAACAACGTGTATTTTATGTGGGATTGATGTGTCGCTCATAGGTTATGCTGACGACATTTTAAACATTAGTAGAACCCTGAATGGAATAAAGAGTTGTTTTAGTGCATTAAAGGTAGAATATGCTCGTGTTGGCCATACATTTAATCCATCGAAAACTGAATTGTTATTTTTCCATTATAAAGTGTTGACTGAGGACATATGCATTATGCTAGATGATACGGAAATCAAACCTGTTCCATCAATTACTTACCTTGGAGTCCCGATCGGTACGTCACTCAAGGCCACACGCGTACTTATTATCGCCGATACCCTTAGAAAAGTTCGTTCTGCATATGGAAAGCTTGTCCTGAGCAAGGCGAGATTTAGTCGTGATATTTTAGCCCGATTGTATAATGCATTTGTTTTACCAAGCTTTCTCTACATCTCTCCGTTTTGGAGTTGCTTCACACAGACAGAGAAGAAAAAGTTGTACATGGTTTACTTTGAATATGCTGAGTATCTGCTGGGAATACCACCATGGTCCAAACACCGGTATTTGATCAGTAGATTTCGATTGATAGACCCTGCCTTGGCAGTTCCTGCCAGAGTAGCGAGTTTTCACAAAACGTTCATGACTCTAGGTCATCCTTGGGTAACTCTTCAGGGACAGACTTGAGTTGAATGTGTTATTTGAATGTTGATGTTGAGGCCCCATTTCATTGTATATTTTCGTGTTAAACCGTACTTTGTTGTTTGTCTTTTTTTTTCTTTTTGCATTTTTTTCACTTTTTTATACTCTGCCGCCCATTGTATCTTTTACAGTTTTGGCAGGTAATAAATCTATATTATTATTATTATTACAATACCAGCGCTACTTGTGGGACATTTATCTTTGCATCAGCATGTTGTGTGAAATGTCTGTTGACAATAGAATAAAGTGTATTTAAACACACACTTAACATTTTTCTCAAAATTAAGGAATTTTGTGTGCACACATAAGCGGTGCCAACCCATTCTCTGTTTCTATTTTTATCAATTTTATCATGCATCATTAGGAAAACAAGTTTTTCTTATGAAGTGACTTATACACACGCGCTCGATCTTCAGTGTGCCCCCCCCCTCGCTGACAATTTAAACCACGCTAATCCTCCCGTTTACAAAAGAAAAACTTTTGATTAACTGTGACATACTTCCTTATTTTAAACAAGGGCACAAATGGGAAGATAATTTCAAAACTCTATACATTAATTTTCCCTTCAAATTGGCATCCCAGGAAATTCGTAGTCAATTTAAGATTTCTGCCACAATCACGCCATGAATAAGATTTTCTTTGTATTCTTTTTCAAACCTTGCACAATGGATAAGTTAATAATTCTAACCTTAGGTTTTTCAAATATATTTTAAATTTGAAATATAGTCGCTATTTAAATGTGGATAATATGTCACTATATAATATTACACAATCTGTGGTAATACTTTCATTTATCGTGTATCTTGAGGTTTACAGCGCTTTTGCGCTGCCTTTGATTTTTGTTTGGCTTTATGTGACTATCTGATATCAATGCTATTTATTAATATAAATTGTTGAACCTACAACTAAATAAGTTCAATATGAAATCATAAATAATATCTGAGTAAATCACGTATATTAAAATTTTAGTACAACAAATTAAATCTTAGAGACTCAAAATCCATTCAAAATTACTAGCAAATGAAAAGTCCGATACTCAGGACTATTAAAATAGAGTTTAGTAAAAATTGATGAGATTCAGCATCCTGTGGTGATCGTGGGGGTTGACGGAAGTGAAAAGGATATATACTGCAGCATTATTCGTGAATCTAGCTGAAAAATGCCAAGTGTAAACGCCATTTACCTTTGCCCAGCCAAAAACTTGTATACGCTATACCACTGTCGTCTCCAGCAGCTCATTGCTGACAATGTTAGCAAAAGCCAAACCCCAGCACTTATATTTATGACTGTTTACTGTTTGTTTTTTGTTTATGATATATTGTGTAATGTTTTTAAATTCACCAAGTAACGTGTTTGTTAAATAATTACTTTTCTTCATTACTGCTTAAATAGCATCTACTTTAATAGCACCCCCTATTACCCTCGCAATAAAAATTCTGTAGCTACGCTTTTGCCTTTAGAGTACTATAAAGGATCTTTATAGTACTAAATAGTACCTTTATGGTACCAAATGGCTTTTTTTTTAGTTCTTACTGCCATTTTTAATTGATTTTAGAGACGGTTTGGAACTCTCCCCAAGAATTCTTCAATCTGTAGATCTAATCCTGAAAGTTTAATCTTCCTAACCATTTTCCAAGATAGTGAAAAGTAGCTATGTATAAACAAAGCAGTTATTTATAAACAAAATATTTTTAACAGAAAGTTTATCATATATTGCTATAATTTAACAAAACTTTATTATGCGAACTTGTTTATGTAGTAATAAATTAAGATGTGTAGCTTCAAACACACACAAATACATATTCAGATTTACCATAAAAGCTAATTTGTTGATTTATTGCTATCAGTATTTAGGTTCAATGATGGGGTCATTCAGTATCACCCCGTTTATAGCGAAACCTCCCGATCGAATCTTCAGTTTTATCAAATGCAATTGTTTCTCATTTCCCAAAACCACATTTTAATTGGTGTCGTGATGTTGCGACTTACACGGCGATATTTTGTAGTATATAGCATGAAGACATTTTAAATATTCAGGTCTGTTATATCCTTAAATAAATAGTTTAACTGGCCTGTTTGTAGACACAACTTTTGTGACCTAAACAATAATTATACTTGACGGATTTATTAGAGTAGTTCGGGACTGGACTTTTTTTTCATTTTTTTTTTTAACCGCATGAGGTCCACGGAATGATTGACTCTAATTGTATAATCTACTCAATAGAACGTCAAAATAAAAAAATTGAAATTACTGGTTGTTCTAATTCTATTGTTTTTATTTGATATTAAGTTGCAATTTTTATTTTTTGTATAAGTGATGTATATGTCAATTTGCTCAAGAGATTCTTTGTATCCGCATCTGTAGATACGCATCTGTCGTTTTCAAATGGTCAAGGTAGAACAAGAAAATGAGTTAAATTGTGGGAAGGGGAGAAAATATTCAGGAGACGTGAGGCATGAAGATAGTTTTGGACTTCAATATTATGTGATTCTGATCTGTATAACTAGTTAATCTCTTTTTCAAGCAGAGTAGGGCTACATAAATGAAACTAAAAATGCTGGTAGGGTAAAATTCTACTTTTGGCTATCATGGAAAATGGTTAGGTTACGAAAATGAAAATTTCAGGGATTGGTCTACAGATTAAAATAGGCTGTGTCCCGAGACGGCATTTTAAAGTACCTATCTCTACTCCTTCTCCCTCTAGAGGGTCCTGAATTTTGTATACATAACAGGTCTATACCTATTGTAATTTTTAACAAAAAAATATTTTACCTTAATTTTCAGTTATTAGTTTCTTTTTTTTGCTTTAGTTCTGAAAATACAATTCCTGTTATTTGAGTAGAATTTTAAGACAGGTTAATGTTTTTTTCAAAATTTAGCAAATGGGACATCCACCACATGGTAGACATCCACCATATGTATCATATTGGATTCTATTTCTTTTTTTATTAACATTTTTTTTTTTGTGAGCTTGAGGTTGCACGTTTTAGGTGTATATTTTCACATTAGGGGGTGGGAGGTGTATATTCTGTGAATAGGCCTATATAAATCTTAAGAAATTAGGTAAAGTTCTACCAAATCATAATATTGAGTTAGGAATAAAGTGAATACACCATTTGATGCCTTTTTTTATGCTGATTACGAGTATAATAATCATTTCTATCAGAAATAAATTTCAGCCCCCCCCTATATTTGTCAATTCAGGGTTAGGTTAGGTTATAGAAATAGGCTAGGCCTATATACCCTGAATTGGCATATATAGGGGGGGGGGGGTTGAAATTCATTTTTGATAGAAATGATTACTATATTCATAATCAGCATAAAAAAGGCATTGAGTGGTATATTCACTTTATGTACAAGTCAATAATATACTTTGGTAGAACTTTACCAGTAATTCATGAATTTCTTAGAAAAACAAAGGAAAGAAGTGAAGATAAAGGCTCTCCCCATGCAAAATGTGTTAACTACGATAATTATGCATATTGTAGAGTAAGAATTGTTTTCTGAATGTTTCCTTGTGTCCAGCTAGACTCCTAGGCTCAAAATACTGTTTGGCTGGTTGGCTAATTTAAAGATTTTTATATATATACACTGCCAAATTAGTCATCTGTTGGTATCCACCACATGGCTAATATGGGAGTAAAGTTAATTTTTGATGCAAAAAGGGGATATATTTAGATTAAGGATGCAATTCTAGGTATATAGGCTATTTGCACATTAGGGGGTTAGGGGTATATATTCTTTGAATTTATAGGTTCTAAGAAATTCATGAATCTCTTAAAAAAACTTGAAAAACAAAGAAAAATTGAAGATAAAGGCTCTCCCCCTGCAAAATGTGTACTAGGTTTATTCTCCATATTCTGGAGTAAGAATTGTCTTCTTAATATGTTTTCTTATGTCCAGCTTGACTCCTATGCTTAAAATACTGGTTGGCTAATTTAAAGATTTGTATGTATATATATACATTGTCAAATTAGCCATCTGGTGGTATCCCTAGGAAATGTATTTGCATATCTTTAAAACCTTATAAATTGGGACTGAGCAAAGTTGTGAAGCTGGAAACAATTTTTTTGTTCTTCATTTAAGCAGAAAATCTATTTTGCCTGGTTTAACTTTTATATTATACAGATTTTTAAAGCTCACCAAAGGTCAGGACCCTCTAGAGGGGGAAGTATGGAGGTAGGTACTTCAAATACCTTCCCATGACATACTTTATCTTGTAGAGCCACCCCTGAAAGTTACATTTTCCTAGCCTAATCTCTTTCCAAGATAACCAAAAGTAGCTAAACTAGAGGTAAAATTCTAGGCTAGTTTGGCTACTTTTTGCTATCTTGGAAAGGGGTTAGGCTAGGAAAATGAATCTAGGTCCCAAAACATATTCTGGGAAGGTATTGCCAAACTTTCATGTTAACCCTCTTTTGATTTTTAAGTCTAAAAAATGTACCTACTTGATAGGTTAAAAATTTTGAACTAGGCTATTAAAATTTCAACAAAACAACAAGTTATCTTAATTTTCAGTTATGCTATCAGCTTCTTTATTTTAGATTTAGTTCAGAAAATGCAATTCCTGTTATTTGAGTTGAATTTTAAACCATATCAATGGTTTTTTAAATCAAAGAATTGTCACCTATTTGCCTATCTTTGAAACCTCTTAAATTAGAATTGAGAAAAGTTGTGAAGCTGAAAACAGTCCATGTACTTCATTTGGTACTTGTTGGTTATAGCATCTGTTACGTCTGTTATAGCATCAACCTCAAATTCTTCATCTAAGTTGAACCTATTTCTCTGATGCTCAATCCTAATGATATATCACAAAATATGATGAAAATATAATACTTTATTAGCAAAATTATAGAAATGTCTAGCTCTTGTTTGCCACAGGCCATAGATTATCATTTGTAAAACCACAAATAAATGAAGTAAATTGCAGCAACAAATGTCATTCTGCTGTGAGCAAACCACCTTCTGACATGCAAACCAGCTTGTTTCTGACATGCCTTTCTAATGAACCTCTAACAAGGCTTTAATCAAAAGAGTATAAAACCATTTTGTGTCCATTGACTCACTGTTTGGGTTTGGGCGACAGCTCTTATCCTGGAAAAGTCTAATTGCCTCTTCTTCAGACTTTAGGAAATATCAAATTTTCATTTTAACATCTATGTTTAGACACTGTTCTCTTTTAATGCATATTGCAAACTAATAGGATTTCATACATGGTAAAAAAAACACAAAAAACAAGTCCACTTTGGGTCTATTTAGATGAAGAGTTTGAGGTTAGCACTATAACGGACAAGCACCCTTCATTTAAGTAGAAGATATGTTTTGCAAGGTTTAACTGTCATAACAAACAATTTCAAAGGTTATCAAAGGTTACTACCCTCTTAAGGGAGTGGAGTTAAGTACTTCAAAATACCCTCCTGGGACATTCTTTAGTCTGCAGACACATCTCTGAAAGTTTCATTTTCACAACAATCCCTTTCCTAGATAGCAAAAAGTAGCTAAAATAGAATTTTACCACGATATTCTCAGAATAATTGGTAGGCAAAGTAACTTATTAAGGATAACAATTTTTTTTTGTGGTGAATTGAGAGGTAGATTATGAGGAAAAATTGTAGACAAGCTATGTTTTGTTTTCTTAATAAGTAATTTGGCTCTTTTAGGAAAACAAGACTTTCAGGGATGGATCTGCAGACTAAAATTTGTCCCAGGAAAGTGGTTTGAAGTACTTACCTACACTCCTTCTCCCTCTAGAGGTCACTGACCTGTGATGACCATTAAATTTTTTTCTTTGTTGAAGCAAAACCTTACACAATAAATTAGCTTAAACAAGAGAAGAAGAAACTGTTTTCAGCTTCAGACTTTTGCTCAATCCCAATTTATGAGGTTTGAAATTTCTTCAAATACTATTTATAAATTTAGAAAAAACCCATTGATATGGCATTAAAATCAGTAAATATACTAAAATAACAGATTCCAGTAATAGTCTAGATAGTTACCTCCACATAAGGAAACATTTTAAGAAAACAAAATCTTACTTCATAATATGCAGAATAATCAAAGTTAACTCATTTTGCATGCAGCTAATATTTATCTTCACCACTTCAGTGTTTTACACTTTTTCAACCAAATTTCTTAAAAAATGGATATCATGAGTATTTATTCTGTTTTCAAACTTGTGCTGAAACAAATGGGATCTACAAAATTTGTTTACAGATGCTGCTATATGCACACTGCAGTAGCATCAACACAAACACCATAAATACCATCTAGATTATATCAGAATGGATAGATCTACAGACTAAAATATGTCACAGGAAAGTATTTTGAAGTACCTACCTCTATTCCTTCTCCCTCTAGAGGGTACTGACCTTTGATGACCATTAAAGTATTTTTTTCTTTGTTGAAGCAAAACTTTTAGGGAAACAAGAATTTTTCCCTAAAGGCACTGAGGATCCTTTAAGTAAATTAAATAAAAAAAACAAGTTTTTTTAACTGAAAGAAAGGAGTAACAATAAAATTGAAAACAAACAGAAATTATTCCATATATGAAAGAGACGGTCCCCTCCGCTATGCCTTGCTCTTTACGATACATTTTTTCATTGTTTAAAAAAAATATAGTTTTGAGAAAGTAAATCTTTAGTTTAAAGAGTGAGGTGTTGGGGCGGGGACAGCCTCTTTCATATATAGAATAATTTCTGTTTGTTTTAAGTTTTAATGTCGCTCCTTACTTTCGGTTAAAACAAACTTGTTTTTTTTATTTAATTTTTGAACGTTTTTGAAAAAATGCAGGGTTTGATCTTGGCTCACTGTGCATGAATAATTAAAACAAAATTGCATATTAATTTACTCCTTTTTGGTTAAATGGCTTTCTTGAAACTTGTCTAATTCTATTAAAGAATATTTTTATTAGTAATAAATATATATAACTTACAAATTAACTTACATAACAAACTTCTATATTCATATATTTTTAATACATATATTAGGGGGTTTGCCCCCTAGTTAACACCTTGCTCTTTAAGCAAAAGTTCAAATTTTGTTCCAATTCTTTAAAAATGACCTCTTAATCACAAAGGCCGTTAATTAGAATAAATAGCTCTTATGAAAGTACTAAAAAATCTTTGGCTTAAAGAGCAAGGTATTGACTAGGGGGTGAACCCAATCATATATGTAATATTTTCTGTTCGTTTAAAGTTTTGATGTTGCTGCTGTTGCAGTTGAAAAACTTGTTTTTTATATTTAATTTCTGATCTTTTTTTAAATAATGCTGGGAAGTCTAGCATCCCCTTCATAGCAATGTCCCTTCTCCTATTAAAACACCCTTCATGGTCATATCTGCCCAAATAACCCCGACCCCTCCTCCCCCCCACTACCCGTGAAAATCTCCCCAGAAAACGTTTGTATACTTCTCAATAACCAATACAGCGGGTAAAGTTCATAACTTTCACTCCTCACTGTAGAAACTTCGGGGGATTTAGTCATCCTGAAAGACATACTTATAATATTTTCGAACATGCTGAACGAAATGGCTATCTCAAAATTTTGATTGGGTGACTTTGGGAAAAAAATGAGCATGAGAGGGGGCCTAGTTGCCCTCCATTTTTTGGTCACTTAAAAATGGCACTAGAACTTTTAATTTCCATTCCAATGACCCTTCCCACAATATTCTAGGACCACTGGGTCAATACAATCACCCTTGAGAAAAAAAACCCAAAGAAACATGCACCCGTGATCTTTCTTCTGGCAAAAAATGCAAAATTCCACATTTTTGTAGATACAAGCTTGAAACCTCTACAAGAGGGTTCTCGGAGACGCAGAATATGATGGTGTGATTTTCATTAAGGTTCTATAACTTTTAGGGGGTCCTTTACCCTTATTTTCGGAAATCAGCCACATTTTCTCAGGTGCATAAATTTTGATGGGTAGGACTAAACTTCATGAAACTTATATATTTGAAATCAGCATTAAAATGTGATTCTTTTTGGTGTTTCTATTTGTATCAAAATATCGTTTTCTAGAGTTTTGGTTACCATTGAGCCGGGTTGCTCCTTGCTAACAGTTTGTTACCATAAACTGTTTGATGAAGAACAAAAAACTGTTTTCAGTTTTAGACTTTTGCTTAATCCCAATTTATGAGGTTTGAAGTTTTGGCAAATAAAATTCCTAAATTTAGAAAAAAACATTGATATGGCATTAAAATCAGTAAATATACTAAAATAATAAGGAGTCCAGTAATAGCTTAGATAGCTACCTCCACATAAGGAGATATTTTAAGAAAATAGTTCTTTTTTCATAATATGGAGAATGATCTCAGTTAACTCATTTTGAATTCAGTAGCTTTTATCTTCACCTCTTTCAGTTTTTTAACCCTTTTCAACAAAATTTCTGAAAAAAAGAGAATTTAATTAGTACTCATTCAGTTTCCAAACTTGTGATGAAAAACATGGGATCTACAAAATATGTTTACAGAAGCCAATATATACAACCTGCAGTGGCATCAACACAAACACCATTGCCACCATCTAGATTACATCTTACGTATATGTTACTTCAAAAATTACCTTAAATTGCATGTCCAGCAAGATTAGATGGTAATGAGCCTCTTGGACTTCTTGCTGGTGGTTTGACATAACAAAGGTTTGGCAACCCTGGTTAGCCTACATCTGCAGTGTCCAAATCTTGATCAACTCCTTGCTTGAACACATCTCTGGTGTGGGATGGGCCGGTGGCTTTAGTAAGGTTGTTACAGTAAGGGGCAGCAAGTACAGAGAAGACGTTCCAGTACTCAGTTCAATGACAGTGGGGGACTTGCAGCTTCATAGTGTGAACTCTTGTTGTACTTGCAACAGATGAGGAGAAAACTTGACTTGAAGTTGTTTTTCAGCAGTTCGAAAGTAGCCATTTGTATCACCACTCTTTTGTCAATCGACCAGGGTGGGTAGTTTGAGGGGTACAAGGTGTTCCTCATATGGCTTGTCTTGCAAAGCTGGTATGAGCTTTGTTGCTTGCCTTTGAACACTCAAGTGCTTTAATGTCCATTTTATAATGAGGAGATGCTAGGGTCATTCCAAATTCCAGGTGTAGACATAGCCTACAATAGCTGTGTACAGCTTCTTGACCACATATGGCATCCTGGTGGTAAACATTTGTTTTATGAGCCCTAGGGCTCAGATTGCTTTAGCAACTTGGGCTTGTGTTTGGGTGTGGAACTTGAGTTAGTTATCAAAAATAACCCTCAGATCCTTCTCCTCACTTACAGCTTCAAGTAGGTTATCTCCAATATGGTAGGGTTGTCTAGGATTGTTGTGTCCAATATGCAGGACTTTGCATGTTGACACGTTGAACTGCAAACTCCACTCAGATGACCCTCTAGATAGTTGATCTAAGTCTTCCTGCAATTTTGAGAGATTGGGGCTTATTTGGGCCTGTCCTTAGAGCTTGCAATTGTCAGTATAAAGTGTCAGTGGATTTTCAGGTTAGTTGTACAGTCATTAATATATATGCTGAACAATGTGGGCCCCAAGATTTTTCCCCATGGGACTCCACTAGTGACAAGAATTTCCTCTGAATAAAGATTTTTACTGGTGGCATCATAAACTACTACCCTCTGAGTTCTTCCAGTAAGAAAGGTTTCAATCCAGGCAACAATATCCTCATGTACCGTGTATGATTCCATTTTCATAAGAAGAACTGGATGCTGTATTATATCAAAGGCTTTTGATTGACTAAGAAATATGACATCCACAAGAAGATCATCATCCCAGAGTCTGGTAACAAAGTCATACGTTTCCAAGAGGTATGTGTTGATTGAGCAACGTTTATGGAAACCATGCTGATTTTTTGAAAGTGATTGATTTCTTTCAAGGTGAGAAACCAGTGCATCATTCATGATGCTTTCAAGGACCTTGCATACAAAAGAAGTGAGACTTATAGGGGCAATAATTACTGACTTGGTCCTTTCTCCCTTTCTTGAAGATAGGCTTGATGTTAGCCTGCTTCCAGTCACTTGGGAGCAATTTCAAAGTGAGTGACATCCCAAGAATCACTACAAGTGGCTCAGCAATTTGTTGATAAAAGAAAAACAGGGTGAAATTAAAATTACATTAAGCAGTCAATAAACTGAATCATGCTGTTGGTGAAAAATTTATGTAGTATGTGTGACAATGAAGTTATGTCTTTTTGAGTTCTATATCCAACCAAAGAGGACATACAGAAATTTTTTATTGACCAAAATGTTCTTTCCAATAAGGTTTTTTGCCCAGATTGCAAAAATAAATGTTACTTTGATAAAGCTAAATATTTGTTTTGCTGTCCAAAAAGAAGAACTGATTATTAAAATTTTAGATAATTTTGGAGACCCCACTGCCAATAAATAACATGACAATAAATAACAATAACATGACAATAAATAAAAGACCAAATAGTGATTAAATCCTTTTAATAGATTGTGTTTCTCAAGCAGTGATAGAAATTAAAAAAAAACACCAGATATTTTGGTCACATATGCAGTGACCATCATCAGTAGCAAAACTATGGTTGATGGTCACTGCATATGTGACCAAAATATATGGTATTTTTTTGTTAATTTCTGTCATTGTTTGTGAAACACTGTCTATTAAATGGATTTTATCCCTATTTGAACTTTTATTTATTCAAATTTTAGAGTTGTCTAGAAAAGATACAATTACCAACAATCTCTTTGTGTAGAGGCTTAACTTCCTTTAATACAGATAACAGAGATGATGTGGATTGTTTTGTGATATGGGTAGAGGATGCAGAATACATGAATTTTTGATGTATGAAACTGGGATCACTAAACACACTGCCCCTGATTGGCAAAGTTTTTGTCATAAATTTTGTTTAGGCTTTGTAGGGTGGTACAGTAAACAAGTGGGTTGCCCAGGGATGATTGTAGAAATTGACAAAGCCAAAATTGGAAAAAAATATAACAGAGGACATTTCATTGAAGGGCAAAGGTTGTTAGGGGACATAGAGAGGGTCTCAGGAAAATTCTTTATTATTCCTGTTCCAGAGTGGTCAGCAGAAGCACTGCTTGAGATTATATGCAAATGGATTCTTCCCACCACAACAATAATCTTGGATTGCTGGAGAGTGTAAAATAAATTGAACAATCAATGATTTCAGCACATGACAGTGACTCATAGTGACCAATTTTGTGGATCCTGTGACTGGTGCTCACACAGAAAACATTGGAAGTATATGATATTCAATGCATGAAACAATCCCCAAGAGTAGGAGATCAGGAGAGCACATGCCAGGCTATCTAGCCAAGTTTTACTGGATTCCCAAATTAAGGTGCAAGATTACACCATCTGTTGCTTTAAGTGGCTGAGCTGTACAAACCTGACATTCATCAGTCAGCTGAAACTTCACTTGGCACCAACCAAGGGTCAAACTAAATTCTATCTTACTATTTTATTATTACAAATAAACTTTAAATTAATTCCCTTTAATCAAAATTCTGCTTTATTATCTTGATTCATCCTATTTGATAAAAAATTATTCATATTTATCTGTATGATTTCATTTGAAACTGCTATGTCATTGTAGTATAAAAAAGGTAATTTAATATACATTTCTGTAACATTTATTCTTAATTGTGTGTTGACACCACTGCAGTTACTTTAGCAACCTTGATTAGCAAATATGTAGATGGGGTTCATTTTGTTTTGACACCACTTTTGATTTCTAAAGTGGTGTCTAAACAACTTTTGTAGATGGCACTTGTTTCAGCACATGTTTGAAAACTAAAAAAAAATGCTTATTTAATCACCGGCTTTGTTACAGAAATCTTGTAGGAAAAGTGTAAAACACTGAAAGAAGTGAAGATAAAGGTTAGCTTCATGCAAAATGTGTTAACTATGATTATTCTGCATATTATGATGTAAGAATTTTTTTCTTAACAAGTTTCCTTATGTGGAGGTAGCTATCTAGGTAATTACCATAGTTGTACTTTCAAAACTAAAACCTGAGTAAAATAAAACTGAAAAATTAGGTATAATGTTGTTTTGTTAAAATTACAATAGGTAATAGACCTGTCAAGTAGACAAATTTACAAAACTTACAAATCAAATGATGGCTGACATAATAGCTTGGCAATACCTTCCCAGGGCATCTTTTTGCCCTGTTTCAATGCTTCAATGCTTAAAGTTTCATTTTCCTGACCTAATCCCTTTCCTAGATAGCAAAATGTAGCTTATCTAGAATTTTACCATTTATTAACTTGTCAGGACAACTTTTTGAAAAGAGGTTTCATCTTTTTGTGCTAAACATAGGTAGCTTTTTCCTGTAGCCTTCCAGTTTTTTAATAGGCCTTTATTTTAGATTAATTTAAAAAAAACAAGGTTTTTCCAAGGGAAGTAAAGAGCAAAGTTGAAACTTAAAACTTACAAAAATTATTACTTCACAGCCTATTTAATATATATTAATATAACTATTATAAATAAACCAACTAATTACGTTTCCCTATGCTTTGCTTTTATGATCATAGAAAACTAGCGCTTTACTGAAAACACAAAAGTCATTTATACAAAGCAGGACTGTTAATTTAAGAATCAAAAGAGAAAATTTAACCTGACAGAAGTAAACGAATATACCAAGAGTTTCATAGTCTCGCCGCAATTTTAACACTAGTAAATTTCATAATACCATTAGAATTATCTTATAAAAAAAGGTATAAAACTTACTGTTTTTTAATTACTGCAAAGTAATTGAACAGCTTACAGAAATATTGGATTGATTTATCAATCAGCATTTTCTCACCAGCTATAATACAAAGCTTGGTTATTATACTGTCTTATATTGTAAGATATATTCTGTAGTATAACTTGAAATGAATATCAAATAAGACATAATATGAACTCTGGAAATCCAATTATTTCTCTCTATACACAAGTAAATTTCAAGCTATGATACAAATTCTAAAGCTTAGACTATAGTCCTAAAATATCAAGATGACCTTACCTCGAAACTGTGTACAAACTAATCATGACATGTCCTTTTAAGAACCAAAACGAGAGCCAATCATTGAACTGAGCCATTGTGAAGAAGTGATACCAAATTAAATGTAAAAAAGTAAAGACAATCCTAAAATTGATTGTTGCTTTATCTTAAGATTAATTGATCCTAAAAGGGATTGATAATATTTTTATTCTGCAAAAAGTGTCCTTATTTGGTTTGCTTTTACTCGACCAAAACTCCTATATTATTTTGTGTTTTCAGCAAAGTGCTGGTTTTCTATAATCACAAAAGCATAGGGAAAAATAATTAGTTGGTTTATTTATGCTAGTTATATTAATATATATATATATATATATATATATATATATATATATATATATATATATATATATATATATATATATATATATATATATATATATATATATTAAATTGGCTGTAAAGTAATAATTTTTGTCCATTTTAAGTTTCAACTTTGCTCTTTACTTCCCTTGGAAAAACTTTGTTTTTTTAAAAAATTAATCTTTGGTTGTTTTTGATTAAAATTTAATGCAGAAACAATGCTGCCATGATCTTTTTTATTTATACGGAATAATGTATGCTCGTTTTAAGTTTTAATGCTATTTCTTAGTTTTAATTAAAAATATTCACAAACATGACCTATGATTCAAGTGAACATACCACTCAATGCCTATTTTTTAGGTTTCTTCCGAATACAATAATTGTTTTTGGTGCAAATTCAATTTTAAGCACTTATGAAGAGAAGCTGTAACCACTTTGCATCCTATCTACCATCCTACCTTTTTTTATTGTTTTTTTTATATAAATAGTTTTTCTATTTTTCTTTATCTATTCATCTTATCAAAAAATTTAATTTTCCCCTTAAATCAAAAAATATTATGATTTTGATATTATCCGAAACAGTTGATGAATAGAAGAAAACACCCCATTGAGACTATGGAGAAAGTAGGT